>NC_092225.1:87158447-87458447 GCF_036320965.1 Panulirus ornatus | reverse complement strand
GAATGATGTGGTATACTGGGGTCAACATGCTGTCATTGGATCAACCAGGGCATGTGAAGCATCTGGGGTAAACCATGGAAAGTTTTGTGGGGCTTGGATGTGGAAAGGGAGCTGTGGTTTCGGTGAATTACACATGACAGCTAGAGACTGAGTGTGAATGAATGTGGCCTTTTTTGTCTTTTCCTAGCGCTACTTCGCATGCGCACGGGGGGAGGGGGTGCCATTTCATGTGTGGTGGGGTGGCAACAGGAATGGATGAAGGCAGCTAATATGAGTATGTACATGTGTATATATGTATATGTCTGTGTATGTACAGGTACACCTCTGAATTTCCGGCAACTGATGGTTCAGCACATCCTTTAGTCAGGACAAAATTACATGAGGGAACTTGAAATTACCACAGTCACCAGACTAGTTTACTGGGTGGCCACAGATGGTGTTGTGTGTAGGGCACGCTTATTTACATTCTTTACACTGCACTTGTTAGTGGTGATACCGCAATTCTGTGAGATTCTTAGCTTCTTTTGCTTAAATTTAACCCTAGCTATGACTTCTAAGACATATGAGAGTGTCAGTCATGGTGTCAGACATAAACACCTGTCCATATCGATCCAAGATAAAGTAGAACTGCTGAAAAAAATGGACCGTTGTGTTTCGGTGCATAAGCCATGTAACATGTACAGTATTAGTTCAACTGTTTATGATATAAAGAAGCAAAGGGAGAAAATATTGAAATTCTATGCAGACAGCAATTCCAAGAAGCAAATGATGATTAGAAAAACTATGAAAGATATTAAGAGTACTGAGCACTATCGAGTGATGATGGAATGGTTTCAATAGCATCGGAGTGCTGGAGTGGATTTATCAGGTAGCATGATAATGGACCACGCCTAGTTGTTCCATAAGGAACTTAAATTACAATATGAGTATTACTGTAGTGAAGGATGGCTTCAAAGATTCAAGAAGCGTCATGGAATTTCCATGAACAAAGTGTGCGGAGAAAAGCGGTCTGCAAACTATGAAGGAGCTGCCAAGTATGTGGACAAATTTGCAAAACTCGTAGCTGATGAGCACCTCAGTCCTGAGCAGGTGTATAATCCAGACGAAACTGCATTGTTCTGGCGATGCACACCTAGGAAAACACTAACAACAGAAGCTGAAGAAGACCCCTACAGGATTCAAACAATCTAAGGACAGACTTGCAATCTTAGGGTGCTCAAACATTTGATATTTGTTTAATTCAATTTCTAGCAGTCCATAGTGTACTTTAGACACATGGCAGATGTATAATTAGTGGATTAGAGGTGTGTTGATGAATCATTATTACATGACCATGGTTGGTTTGGCAAAATAGTTAATCCGGCAAGGCTTTGGAACCAAGAGTGCTGGAAAATCGGTGGTGTACCTGTATATGTATGTATAAGTGCATGTGTGGGCGTTTATGTATATACATGTGTATGTGAATGGGATGGGCCATTTGTTCATCATTTTCCTTGTTCTACCTTGCTAACATGGGAGACAGTGACTAAGTATAATAGAATAAATAAATGAAGAAATATTTTTTTCACACATTCGCTATTTCCCATGTTAGGAAGGTAATGTTAAGAACAGAGGACTGAACCTAAGAGGGAAAATCCTCACTTGGCCCCCTTTCCTGTTCCTTCTTTTGGAAAAGTAAAAACTGGAGGGGAGGATTTCCAGTCCCACACTTCCTCCCCAATTAGCCGCCTTTTACGACAAGCAGGGAATGCGTGGGAAGTATTCCTTCTCCCCTATCCCCAGGGAAGTGGGTGAGGAATGGGAAGCAGTGATTGCTTGTGCAAAAGATGCTTGTGGTATGAGAAAGGTAGGAGATGGGCATATTGGAAAGGTAGTGAGTGGTGGGATGAAGAAATAAGAGTGTTAGTGAAAGAGAAAAGAGAGGCATTTGGACTATATTTGCAGGGAATTAGTGCAAATGACTGGGAGATGTATAAAAGAAAGGGGCAAGAGGTCAAAAGAAAAGTGCAAGAGTTGAAAAAGAGGGCAAATGAGAGTTGGGGTGAAAGAGTATCAATAAATTTTATGGAGAATAAAAAGATGTTTTAGAAGGAGGTAAATAACATGCATAAGACAAAAGAACAAATGAGAACATTGGGGAAGGGAGAAAGTGTGGAAGTAATAACAGATAGTAATGGAGTGAGAAGGAGATGGAGTGGGCATTTTGAAGGTTTGTTTAATGTGTTTGATGATAGAAAGGCAGAGATAGGGTGTTTTGGTCAGGGTGGTATACAAAGGTGATAGGTTCAGGGAGAATGATTTGGTGAAGAGAGAAGAGGTAGTGAAAGCTTTGCGGAACATAAACTCCAGCAAGGCAGCGGGTTTGGATGGTATTGCAGTGGAATTTATTAAAAAAAAGGGTGACTGTGTTGTTGATTAGTTGGTAAGGATATTCAGTGTATGTATGGACCCTGGTGAAGTGCCTGAGGATTGACGGAATGCATTCATAGTGCCACTGTACGGAGGAAAAGGGAATGAAGGTGAGTGTTCAAACTACAGGGGTATAAGTTTGTTGAGTATTCCTGGGGGATTATATGGGAGGGTATTAATTGAGAGGGTGAAGGCATGTACAGAGCATCAGATTTGGGAAGAGCAGTGTGGTTTCCAAAGTGGTAGAGGATGTATGGATCAGGTGTTTGCTGTGAAGAATGTATGTGAGAAATACTTAGAAAAATGAATGGATTTGTATGTAGCATTTATGGAAATGGAGAAGGAATATGATAGGGTTGATAGAGATGCTTTGTGGAAGGTTTTATGAGTATTTGATGTGGAAGGTAAGTTGCTAGAAGCAGTGAAAAGTTTTTACCAAGGATGTACGGCATGTGTACGAGTAGGAAGAGAGGAAAGAGATTGGTTCCCAGTGAATGGTGGTCTGCAGCATAGGTGTGTGATGGCCCCATGGGTGTTTAATTTGTTTATGGATGGGATGGTTAGGGAGGTTTTTGCAAGAGTTTTAGGGTGAGTGGCGAGTATGCACCTGTTGTGGATGAGAGGGCCTGGGAAGTGAGTCACTTGTTGTTGATGATACAGCTCTAGTGGTTGATTTGTGTGAGAAACTGTGAAGGTTGGTGACTTAGTTTGGAAAAGTGTGTGACAGGAGAATGTTGAAAGTAAATGTAAATAGGAGCAAGGTTATTAGGTTCAGTAAGGTTGAGGGACAAGTTAATTGGGATGTAAGTTTGAATGGAGAAAAACTGGAGGAAGTGAAGTATTTAAGATATCTAGGAGTGTACTTAGCAGTGAATGGAACCATGGAAGTGATACAGAAGGTGGTGCTGGTGGCATTTGATGCAGGTGGTGCTGGTGGCAGGTGATACAAAAGGTGGTGCTGGTGGTAGGTGATACAGAAGGTGGTGCTGGTTGGAGGTAATACAGAAGGTGGTGCAAGTGGGAAGTGAAACAGAAGTTGATGCTGGTGGGAGGTGATACAGAAGATGGTGCTGGTGGGAGATTATACAGAAGGTGGTGCTGGTGGGAGTTGATACAGGAGGTGGTGATGGTGGGAAGTGAAACAGAAGGTGGTGCTGGTGGGAGATAATTCAGAAGGTGGTGCTGGTGGGAGGTGATACAGAAGGTGATGCTGGTGGGAGATGATACAGAAGGTGGTGTTAGTGGGAGGTGATACAGAAGGTGGTGCTGATGGGAGGTGATACAGGTGGTGGTGGTGGTGAGAGTCGATACAGAATGTGGTGCTGGTGGGAGGTGATACAGAAGGTGGTGCTGGTGAGAGGTGATACAAAGGGTGCTAATGAAGTGAGGTGGTATGTAAGGGGATGCTGGAAGGTGTTATGGGAAGCACTGATGGTGGGAAGTGATACGAAAGATGGTGCTGGAGGGAGGTTGTTTCCGCCAAATGTACAAGGTGAACAATTTTATCAAGAATTCCTTATCCTAATAACTTGAATTTGATTTTAATATTTGCTAGGAGACAGCTAGTCTCCTTGAGAATGCTCCTAAGGTAGGACTTTAGCCACGGTTACTTACAATATTGACCTTTAAGTCCCTCTCGCACACACGGATTGTGTCCACTATTTGTGTGATACAGGACGAGTTTCACGCTCATGTTGGCTCGTCCCAGTTTTGTGTATAAATGTACCATGTTATTGTTCATATGTATGTGCGCGCCCTGACACACATACACACACACCAGCCTAAGCCATTCATCGACCAGCTCTCAGGGGAGGATAAACACCCTGTGGGAGTGTAGCATGACTGTCGCGACCAGATTGGAACACATCTGGGTCCGACCATGTTCGGGTCCATACTAGCTTATGGTCAGTAACGTCTGTCACAGTATCAAGGAAGCCTATGTATGTTTTTGTGCGATCAACACGTGCAAGGCCTGGCGGGTAATGACAGTCGTGTATGAGACATACGTCTAGAAAAGGACGAAAGTCAGTAAAGTGTGGATAAACACAGTGTTAAGAGTTGAAGCAACCACCTGTGGCTGGACCCCAGACAACCCACCAGTGCTGGAGGGAGGCAGTGGCTCGTCAAAGGCTGTTTGTCCTCAGTTTTTCATTCGTATCCATGACATAATGAAACACCCACACACTAAATCTACTGTTTCAGTTTAATGCCCTCAAAAACTATAGTTGTAAAAGTTTAAGGTTAAACATTTGTAGGAAAAGTTGCTTTATCAATCAAACAATGTACTCAATGCATGGGGGTCGTTTTTTTTTTGCAGTCTCCACTTCCCACTTATGAACTCTGTCGTTATTGATTTTCCAGTCCACGAATTACTGTGATTCTCCTTGCTTTCATTTTGGGCCATTTTGTCATCATTCTTATTGTGCCACACATCATCTTAAGTGCTTACGCTATCATTCTGACCACTCCATCATTTTCACCACATATTATCCTTTCCACTGACATTATTCTGGTCACAAAGTCACATCTCGTTATTCTGACTACATACCATTATCTTCGCCACCCACCTTATTTATGGCCACTTTTTATGATTTTGGTCACTTCCCATCATTTTAGCCACATACCTCTATTCTGGCCATAAACCATTATTCTCACCGCTCACAACTATTCTGGTCACAGACAGTTATTCTAACCAAGTACCAATATTCTGGTCACTCTTCATTATCCTAGCCACGTGCCATTACGCTGATCACCCTATTATTTTGGCCACATACCATTATTTCGGCTACTCACGATTATTCTGGTTATTCTAGTTACTCAGGGCACCCTCATCACTCAGGCCACCCACAGTATCACTCAGGCCGCCTACATCATCAATCAGGCCACCCAAACCATCACTCAGGCCACCCACACCATCAGGGAGATTGTAGGAGTAGTGCATGTGACGGTGTAATGCCGGTGGCAGTGTAGCCTAGTTCCACACTAGTCTCCTTTTCTCCTGTGTCATCGCCATGTGGAAGTGTTTACAACAGTGGTGGGAGGGAGTCGGCTAACATGTCCTCTGCTGCTGCATCTTCTGATAGATTGTGGTATTTTGATTGCCAAGGAGATAATAATGTGGTCATCTGGCTGATCAACGGATGCCCAGATGATATCACCCTTAGGAAGGTTACTTATATAGGAAACTTTGAAGTGAGCGGGAAGGAACTCCATAGTGTGAGTACTTCCACACCTGATACATTTACCAAACCACCTTCAGTTCAACCTTGTGACCGCTCGAGCACTGGGGAAACATGTGAACACTTTACATTATCCTGACGCGGAAGATTCAGCTAGGCTTGTTACAGACATAAACATGTTGTTACTCTACTTGGTGAAAAGCTTAATAATGCATTGATTTGGCATAGAATTAACCAGTGACCTGACACCAGACCACTTTATATTCCATCATATCTCGTGACCCATTACTGCTGTGGGTTATCAATGATGTACTGAACGAGCCACTGCAACGTTCCCTTATCAATTAGCCTAATTTAGACGGAATCTGTCGCCCTGTCATTGGTTTTAGACTTCTTGAAGTTACTTTATCTGATCCATTTTCTTCGCTTGTCATGTGTGTGTGCGTCTTGTAAAACGCGGGGAAAATAACCAGGTTTATAGCTCTTGACCTTGAGGAAGGTTTTTGGCAGATTTTCTAGTCCTCAGGGACACTTGGGTTTTGAGGAACTCTGCCATTACTTTCCTGCCTTTAATGCATTCCGTTTTTCAGGATCTATTAGGAAGAACCTTAATGGGTAACTTAGACGACATTCATTATTATGTCAGAGGATGTTAACATCTTGCAAAGCTTGAGACTGTTTTGCAAAGGTTGGGACGGACAGGACTACAGATCAAGTAATCAAAATGTCGTTTTTTTTTATTAAGGAACTTAAGATTTTAGGTTATGTGGTAAACGGAGAAGGAATCAGTACATGTAACGACAGTCAAAACAATGAGAGGTTTTCCCACGCCTTCGACAACAGATGCCAAGCGGTCTTTCGCAGGTCTTGCGGTATCTTATTGAGCTTTCATTCGTGATTTTGCGTGGAAAGCTAGGCTATTATTAGGCATACTGAAGTAGGATAAGAGTTTCTAGTGGAATGAACCACAACAGCAAGCATTTGATATCTTGAAGGAAGCTTTTCCCAAAGCCACAGTCCTTCATCTCCCCAATTTTTCAGAACCTTTTATCTTAGCGACTTAGGATTCCAGCAAAGGTCAAGGAGCAGCCTTGATGCAGTATAAACATGATTAACCTGTTCCCATTGCCTATGCCAGTTGAACATTCTCTCAGCTAGTCTAATTATTCTGTAATGGAACTGGAGGCTTTGGCCAGATGGTCTCTTAAAGGATAAAATTCATGTATTAACAGGCCACGCCCTTGTTATGCAACTATTTAGTAAAAGAAATCACAAAGGGAAATTTGGCCGTTGGTGCTCAACCATATAGGAGTATAATCCTACATTTGAGTACCTCTGCGGTAAGAGGTAAAGCAGCATGGCATTATCGCGTCTTACATATGTAACGACACCATAGTGCCATCTTCGCGTAGTATCAGTAGGAGAATAATGGAAATCGCCCAGTTACAGGACCTCTCAGTTTGGCTCCCCGATGCGTTTTTTTTAAAGATAAATGTCCTCCAGTTACAGGGGAAAGGATAATACCTCTTAGGAGTTCGAGGTTATTGATAATAAAGTGTGCACAGGAAGGTACCCACAGATAGAGGACAAAGTAGAAAGGGAAACCTGCAGCTTATAGTCCCCCGAAGCTGGGTTCCGGATGTTTTAAACCTTGATCATGATACCCATGGTCGTGGCCATGCTTGTAAGGACAGAACGATGAGACTGGCGCATCTCAAGCACTGGTCCGGTATAGATGTCATTCATGTGCCGTGCATAAAGGTCACGTGACGGCACGGCTCCTATAGTGACATATTATTTTGAATAAACCTTGGGACAAAATTTTTCTAGATCTGCTCAGTGGACTTCACCCCGCTGAGGACGGTAACCGCCACCTTCTGGTCATGATTGACACCATCTAGATATTGTGAACTGGTACACGTTAAACATAAGACGGTGGTTGAGGTGGCAAGAGCATTTCACGTTAACATTACTTGCAGACATACCACACCAAAGGTAACGTTGTCTAATAATGGTATCGAATTCAACAGTGATATCCTCTGTGAGATATGTAAGTTGTACGGTGATCGTAAGGTCAACACTATCGCGTACCATTCAGCTGTCAATGGTTGGGTTGAGCGGCTAAATAGGAGAGACTTGGACTTAAATGCGCCAAATCCAAAATCTCAAGTGATTGTTGGGATGAGCTTTATTCCCATGGAACAAAGCTTAATAAATTCTGCCTTTAATCTTTCAGTTGGAGATTCGCTGCATTCTATCTTGTAGGTACCGAAAAGAGACTGCCTTATGGTATATCATTCTCAAACCACAACCTATATATCACGAGCAGGCTGGTGCAAACATAGTAAGTATTTAAACATTTATGTTTCTCTACACAATACAAATCTAAACATGGTTGAGGAGCAACAAAAGTTTTCGAAAATGTGGGAAGTTAAAGCAGGACAGCTAGTTATAGTACAAGTTAAGGAACGGTCAGGCCCAATGCCAGAGCTAAGCGAGAAATTCTTCGACCCATATCGAGTCGTTGAGAAATTACATGGTCATAAATTTAGTTTAGAGCACATAGTGACTGGAGAAATGCGAACGGAACACGTACCTCACGTGTCTCATTTAAATTATTGAATTTACGGATCTGTGTTCGCCATACCGTACGACACTCGAAGATCTGCCTACTCCGCTTCTGTTCCCGAACAGGCTGCCTCTCAGCCAACACCTGCTCATTACCGCCTCTGTCATCGTCCTCTTCCCCCTCCGCTACTTTATAACGAACCTCTAACTTGACCCAGGCAGGTGGTGGAAACGAGTGATGGTCGCGGAAAAGTGCATTCGGCCATGTGTTCCGACTCGCATGAAGTTATCCAATTTAATCACATACTCAGTGAAGAAGGCTTGCATACTTGAAGGTATTTGTCATTCAGGTGTAGTCAAAAGATCACATTCTTGCAGACATGTGGGTACTCAGTCAAGTTCTTGTCCTATACTTGACGTGGCGCCTTTGCTGGGCTCATCCTCACATGAAGGCGCTGAGGCATTCGAGTTTCGTAACTTTGGTAGGTGAGGAAGGCGAGGACCTAGTTCTCATTGATGAAATAGTGGTTGCACTCAACTGTTCCTGTCTACGGTCGGGATTTGATCAAATGAGAATGTTATAGCCTCAGTTTCGGGACAACGCTTTCGCAAACATTGGCGCAACCTTAACCTTAAGATCAGCCTTGTAGTGGAAGGTAGAATATTTAAACGTAAAACACTCTGACGTCCTACGTCATAACCAGCAAGGCAAATGACGTACGAGAAATTTACTTGATATCGGAGAAAGTTATTACTGAAATCACGAAAACAGTTGATGTAATATACAGTCATCTAATTCAATACCCCAGAGGCACCTTAACTTAGACGATAGTGACGGTAGGTAATGTGAGGCTGGGATGGAGACGATGTTTTGCTCACCAATTTCCTAAATTCTGGTCAGACTAAATTCGTCAGATTTACTTTAAATTCATCAGATTTACTTTAAATTAAAGAGGAGAAGATCAGCCTCATATTACCATTCAGCTTGTTTTTGTATTTGTTGTCCGAAGATAAGGTATTGTAGAGTATGTAGCTAGTGTACTACTGTGATGGGAGGCGTCAGTTTGAAACAGGCCTACTAGGCGTTATTGACCCTCACTCGTCTGGTCTCGGAGCGAGTGATTTAAGTTAATATTCTTGTATGGTACATTAAATTTTCATGTCTTTACTTTTGTAAGATTATCTAATTTTTTACAATACACATTTGTTCAGCTCTGTAGAGTTTATGAGACCCTGATGAAACGGTCCTTGGTGACTGAGTGGTTGCCCAGCCCAAGGCGTTGGCTGCGTGGCCGGGGTTTTCGACTCATTCCCGGTCTGGTTGTTGTATAAACTGTGTCTCCTCCTCCAAGACTGTCTGTGTGGTGACTGTATCAGTTTGGGTTTACGTGTGCAACTGGTCGTCATCTTAAGGCTAAGTTTATTTGCATTAGTTAGGAATTAGTTTTTTCTCTTGTATGTTGTCCATTTCATTTGATGATTCTAGCATGATAGACTGCGTGATCTAACGGCGCTTAGTGTATTTCGTTATATTGCTTTACCAGTTGTACATAGTGGAACGTGAGAAGAGTTTATGATGGCGTTTTGATGCATCCAATCATACACTTAGCATGTACAGGTTATCAACACCCCGACTAGCGACTCGTAACAACGGTGGATGGAGTTTGTTAAAGGTTTCCATTGCCAAAGAAATTCTTCTAATTGGTATTCCTTTCAACAGATTCCTTCGCGTTGTTGTCTATATTTATAGAAACTTAGTTTTGCTTTCCAAGTAATTAACAAAAGTTGCTTATCCTAGTTTAGATCTAAGACGCGTATGATGTCGGAGGTTATTAATGAATTTAGATTGTCACTCTTGCTAATTTACTTTGTGTTATACTATAGTGCACGTGAACCTGCTATTACTAGGAACTCTTAAGTGTGATAGATAAGTGTACAACTGTTGAAAAGAAAGACCTCGTCCCGTAACACGCACATTTGTATCATGCCATGTATATCGCACCATGTATGTAAGTAAGGACATCATCCTCATCGTTAATAAACTTTTTCAGTTTTATGCTACGGCGGTAATTCGTCTGATACATATCTCACGATTGTACTTTGAAGAACAATCACTTGCACCTTTGCCTAGTAACAATGGTTCATTCATACACCCGTCCCTTGCTACACTTACGCAAATTGCACTCTCCCGACATGAGGAATATAAAGTTGATCATAACACCGAGTTGCCTGCCACCAGCGGTACAGTTTTACTTTTGTATTTACGTCCTACATTTCATATCTTCCTTTATGAATAATTCCCGGAGCAGTATTACAATACCCAAATGTATGTTTAAGAGTATTCTAAAATGTTCTTTCTATATGTTGCCCTGTAAATATAGCCAAACCTTAAGGAATGTACTTCATATCTGCTACCAGTACGTTCAAGTAAATTCGTCCTGATGAGTAGTGGCTGATAAATGACATTGCAACAGATAATTTTGAATTTTTCTCGTGTTGACCCAACGGTTGGTGGGAGTTTTAGATGTGAATATCTATATGTATTTCTCGGAGTGTATCTACAAGTGTCGTTTATTGAAATACGATTCAAAAGTCAACAAATTGGTACCAATGAACAACGTTTGAAGGCATCCACTTGCCCGAAGTTGCAGAAAACCCACCGACCGCAAGAAGCCGGTCTTAAGGGAACATAAATGAAATCAGTGAGGACGAACTCGATGTCGGACAACTATCATCTGTGGACAATGTTGGGATTAGGGTTTTGAGATGAACTTGGTTTTAGTGTTTGCGGGGATGAAGTCGTTCCGGAGACGGAGAGACTTGATTAGAATGAATTCTGTGCACTTTTGTCGCATATTTGTATTTAGAGTTAAGAATTTGATACATGACTAGATTATTCATAGTGGACTCTTCTTATACTAGACCACTAAGGCGTGCGAAAGTAGTGGCTGAGGCACATAATATAGTTTTAGAAATTAGTATTAGCTTTATCCTTAGAATCTAATTGGTAGGGGTAAAATGCGCAGATCAAGTTGTAAGGCTCCTCTGATTGATTACTTGAACGTAAAGGCACTAACAGGTGAACGACCTTCAGAAGCAGGTTAACCATGGGCGGATGTGGCCGCTGCCCTAGAGAACATAACACTAAGACTACCAAGTTAATATAGGGAACCGTACAAGACCTCCAAATAGGGTGAATGAAATGGAAAACGGATGAAAAATTACCCGAGGAAAATAACGATTATCGGCCTACCTTCAGTGGGTACGTAGGGAAGCTGAGGGGACGCATCCCCGGACCCCACACTCTGGGAGCGGCATTGTGGGAAGCTAACAAATGCGATTTGAGCCGACGCTGCAACAATCTTTTTTCTTTTTTAGCGTTCTTAGGAGCAACAGTCTTTTACTTTCGTCTGGTCTCATTCTAGAAATTAAAATCATAAGATGTTCGTTACTATTTGAATGTGTATGATAGACCATTTTGGATCACTTATGCCCCGGCCTATCAGGACCTTGATTCGTCCCTGGCTACCTTTAGATAATCTGTATATAAAATAAGTATCGTTAAGCAAATGCACTTTTGGAAGAAATGCATATCAATTGTAAATCTGGGGAGCTTGATTTGAAGATTAATCTTTTATCCCATGGTGTTGGATAATTAATGATAGCGGGATCATTGTAAAGTAAAAGTAAGTGAATAGCTTGTAAATATCAAGACCCTATGAAAACTTGACGTCCTCTTGCAATTTAACTTGCCTTATTTTAGATGTTATAAAAATATGGCGTTTGCATTCAGTTAAATGGAGGTTCATTCGCTGATTTTGTTTGCTTGCGCTCGCAGATTGTTTGACTTCTGCAAATACATACAACCAATATGGTAGAAGGAAGAAAACAATGTAATTGACGCATGTCGACTATATCAGTCTGAGGTAAATCTCGGCCGTGAGGTACTCGAAGGTTCTGATTATATTTAGATGGTTTACAGCTCTTGATTTTACCTCATATCTTTCTAGATCGTAGTCCTGAAATTTTCTGTATTACTTGAGAGAAAAAAGTTAGATATACAACTAGCTCCTTCCCCACCTCGTCTGAATCATTCCAACTAGTACAAGGAGTCTCTTGGTGTGCGTTTCATTCAATTCTACAAGATAAATTTGTCACCGTAAACTAGAGCTTTACCGAATTTCATAATTTGGATTATTTAATTTTACTGTTCTTAAGCATTATTTCCAGATTGTATGTGTAGCCTATTCGTTTAAGAATTCGAGTATCGTCGTGGACTGAATCCTCGAGCTGCTCAGGCGTGACTCTGAACCTCTGGGGTCCGAGCGCCCCGGGTTTCGAAGCCCACAGCTACATTGCTCATCATGTCCATGCAGAAGGATGTGAAGGAAGGGAACGGGAGCGTGAAGCAAGGAGAAAAGTTAGGGAAAAGAATGGAGAGAAAAAAGTTTGGGAAAAGGATGGAGAGAAGTTAAGAATGGGTGTTGGTGTCAAACAGAAAAAAAAAAAATGCTTGAGAACTGGGATCAATTAGGTAAGCGATAAGGGAGGAGGGAAGCTGGGTGGTGTCTGGGCGGACATAAGGGAAGAGGTTGGGGTAGGACAGTTCCTACGGCTGGCACAGGGGTTTCACTTCGTTTTCTCTGGGTAATCCGTTGTAAGCTACCCCAACAGTTTTTATACTCTTTTTCCGATAGGATTTGGTGCAAATATCAAACCTTATTCTCTGCATATTAAGCTTTGTAGTTTGTTATGAACATCACTTTGTTATTCGTTTTTGTTTTCGATTGATCGCAAGAAATAATTTTTTTTTTTCTTATTTACTCGTATATCATTGATACGTTTAAGGAGCTACTGGCCATCATACATGAACATGATATTGACAGTTGTTGTCATTGTCGTGTGCGTGATTACGTGCTGCTAAGAAAGGCATTTTGGCGACTAGGCAGTTCGTTCATCCTGATCGCCCAAAGTGTTTGGGGAGGCGTGTTGTGTCATTTCGTTTGGAAAACATTCTAAAGTTAACCTGAGAGTAAAGTCCATGTATAAAAGTAGTTCATACTGTGAACAGTAGAAGACAATACGACATCCTTAAGCACAGAATCAAAAGCAGTCACTTAATTCTTTTGCATATATAATGATACATGTGCAAATATTTGTTTTTGGTGTCAGATTTAATGCCACAAACTTTCGGCTCCCTTTCCACATTTTTCCACACTAAGATTACTTATCTATTCAGCTGTAGAAAACATTATGGTCAGTTCATGACGCACTTCTGTGGCATTGTTGTAAATTACACTTGAAATAAACTGCATAATATTTTGATAAAATGTTTAAACATACAAGTTGAGATCTTCATTCATACAATATTTTCACCAACAGTTCTGACCTCTAAACACCGATCCCCTCGTTCACCAGATCCAGCATGGACTGGACAAAATGCATAGATATATCCGGTCGGCGTGGGAAGTTTGGCCACACCGTCTGCACATATCCTCAAAGCTTAGCCGATTCTCTTACCTGCCATAACCGACGCACGATGGTCCATAAGTTTTCAATTGGGTTTAGTTCACATCCCTCGAAGGGCCGATTGATTACCTCCTGAATCCATTTTCATTGCTAAGAGGGGATAACTCTCTGCACCATACTGAAATAGAATTGAAGATATACTCTCTCTGAGGTAAGGGGAGAAAGAATTCTCCCTCCGTATTTTTTTTTCCTTTTTTTTTTTTTGCGTGTAGTGGAAGGTGACTTAAGAGGGCCGGGAGTGGGGACTGGAAATCCTCCCATTCTTGTATTTGAATTTCTAACAGACGGAACAGAAGAGACCAAGCCAGGAGTGCTCATCTTTCTCGGAGGCTAAAGCTGGGGTGTCTGTGTGTGGATGAAACAAAGACGAGAAGGAGGGATAAGTAGTATGTTTAAGAAACCTGGTTGTTCTGGCTCGGATCGACACGAAGCTCAAGGGTGAAAGGAAAGGTTCCTTTGGAAACAATGTTAGGGTCTTTGGTGCCTGGTTGTGCATAGTGGGCTGTAGTTTCAGCGCATTGCAAAGGACAGCTAGAGAATGGCTGTGAGCGAATGTGGCCTATATTCATTTCCAAACTTGCCTGGAAACAAGGTACACGGTTTCGTCACGCCGCTTTTATATATATATATATATATATATATATATATATATATATATATATATATATATATATATATATATATATATATATTATTGATATGCAGCCCTTCTGTATGTTCGCGACGATTTGTGGTTACATTTTTTTTGTCAGCTCGCGGGCCGCCCACCGTGGGGTTTATTGGGTGTTCATTTCGGTTTGAACATCATTTACCATTATCTTATCAAATCTTTACGATAAGATAAATGTTATCGCATGTTATTGTTCATCGTCAATTATCTCCGTCCTCGTAGAAAACTCTGACCCTTTTGAGCACGACAGTACAATCCTGATAAGGCGACTCTTGGCAACATCCGTAAGGGTCACGCTCGAGTTAACAAACAATTGTTACCATACATGAAATAAAATCTTCAGGAAATGCCGCAATTTCAGCTTGCTTCTGGATGATAAGACAAATTTTCCATTAACATCGTAAGGCTGTTCAGCAGCGGTCTGGACGTGCAGGTATGAGGAACCTCTGTACTGATCTTGAGTTCCTCACAGGCTGTTCCTTGATTAAGGACACTATTTATCAACTATTGTCACATTCTCCAGGCCTGTCGCTGTTACAGAACTCTGTTTCTTTACGGACCATTTTCTCTGTTGGTTAGTACAATCGCGGAGAAAATCCTGCTAACTTTAATCGGAGCAATATCGAGCTGTACTGAGCACCGGATACAGAGCCATCTGCGAGGTTTCCAACTAAACCAATCGCTGTGAAAAAAACAGAAGCGATATTCCGCAGTCCGTAGTATTACTGTATATCGCAGCTGATTTTGTATCCATACTGTTTCCCTGCCTTCCAGGGCCAGTAGCTCTCATCAGCTACCGGGCGTTAGCACTGTATTTTGTAAACTTTGGTAAAATGGGGGTAAAATCGGAACTGGATGTTACCCATTTCGACAGATGGGTAACAAGATAGCAGACTTCTAATCGGGAAGTAATTTTGAACTGTTCAACCGTTTTCACGTGAGGAACATGGTGTCGAAATTTTGAAACTGTCGTGATTAGTAGCTCGTGTCTCATTGCAACTTTACTAAATTCAGAATTATTACGGTCAGTGTGATATTCGATATTTTTGCAATATTGAATTCGTTGGTATTCATAAGTTTTACAACATGAGTAGCATAGGATTTTCTGTCATCTGTATAGGAATGGCAACATGGCGTGGCAATTTCCCAGTTTTAATATCTGGTCGAGGACGTATCACTGGAATGTGGCAGTTTGGGTACACAGTGGCTGAGACACCAGGAGAGACGGGCATCAGTTCTTGTTTATCTGTGGATAAACAGGTGAGGGTGGTAGGGAGTTACTGAATACTAGATCGCACGGTGTACAACCGACTCTTTACCAGGACGCTGCCATGAGTAAGGCAGACAGTGAGAGGCCGATGTAGTCAATAGCTGACCTATGACTTGCAATTGCTTATTCGACCCCGCATAACCCAATGACGCCTTAAGGAGTGCCAAGTAGCGTTTCTTTAATTTCACTTTCGTAGCTTTGAAAAAAAAAAAGCAGACTTTGTTAGAGATAAGAATATTCACGATCTCGGGGAGAGGGACGAATATGCAATCTGGAGAGAGAGAGAGAGAGAGAGAGAGAGAGAGAGAGAGAGAGAGAGAGAGAGAGAGAGAGAGAGAGAGAGTTTTGTTGATAACACTGTAACAGTGGCAATTTGAGTGAGAAACTGCAGAAGTTGGTGTATAAGTTTGGGAGAGTGTTTGAAAGGAGGAAGTTGAGAGTAAATGTGGACAAAAGCAAGGTTTAGCAAAGGGGAACGATGGGTAAGTTGGGTTGAATTTGAATGGAATATGGACATGGCAGCAAACAGAGCCATGGAAGCGGGTGTAATAGGAAGTTTCTGGGTGCATTGAGGAATGTGTGGAGAAAGAAGACGAAATATAGGAGGGCGAAAATGGATACGTTTGAACATATACGGTCCCAACGTTGCTGTACTGATATGGGGTATGTAATGCAGATGAAAATATGCGAAGGGTGGAGGCGCTGGAAATGAAATGTTTGAGGACAATATGAGGTAGGGGTGGTTTGATCGTGTTATTAATGAAGAGTAAGAGAGAGAGGTGTGGTAATAAGTGTGGTTGAGAAACTGAAGGAGTGGTGAAATGAGATGGTTTAGACATTATGAGAAGTTTGCTAAGAGGTTGTATGTGTCATGTAAATGTTTCTCTGCATACCACCCCGACCTAAACACCCTACATCTGCCATCCTCTCGTCAAATACACTGAATAAACCTTCAAAATACTCATCTCCTCTCCCCATCACTGCCTGTTACCATTTCTCTGTTTCCACCTTTCACTGATATTCCCTTGTATTTTCTGATTTTGCTCAGACTATTAATTTCCTTCCAGAACATCTTGTTCTCACTGAAGCTTACTAACAACCGTTCACCATAACTCTCATTTGTCTCCTTTTATCAACCCCTTTACGTCTCTTGACCTCATATCGCTTTCACTTGTACATCTCCTAATCATTTGCTCTCCTTTACTCCAAGTACCTTAGCTTTCTCTCTCACTTTTTTTTTATTCATCTCATCACTCTACCTTTTCTCTAACCTGCACACCTCCCATCTTCCGCATGCCACACACGTGTCTCGCACAAGCCAGCATTACTTCCCTTAATCCATCCTATTCCTCATCCATTCCCTTTGCTTCGTTACACTCGCCTTTTGCCATTTAACACCGAATCTCTTTAGGTATTTCTTCCAATCTCGATTACTTGTACCATCCTCTAATCATCCATATCGTTTCCTCTATTTAGAAAACCCTGACAAATCTTCACCCTTGCCTCTACCATGTAGCTGTCAGACATCCCACCAGCTGTTGTTGTCAATACATTCACAAACATTCATATCAATAATTATGTAATCCAGTAATGCCATTTTGCCTTCTTTCCTACTCGCCCACGGAAACTTGTACCGTCAATTGTCACATTATTCTCTCTCCTTCAAATCCCTTATTATAAAGCCGATCAAAACTGACACACTCGCTCAGCTGATCCCGAAACACTTGCTTCTGATCTTTCTCGTGGCCAGGTGCATGAGCGCTAATAGTCTTCCACTTCTCGCAACTCACTTATATTTTTACCAACATACAATTTCTCTCTCTATATATATGAGTTTTACACTCGTGATGTCCCTATCTTAACCTTCTGTATATGTACCATGTCTTTACTCCTTTGTATGCACAGACATAGGCACGCCCTAGACATGGACAGATACCCATTCTATCGACCATCCCCAAAGAGGGGATGAACCGCTGGGTGGACTGGACTAGTTACCAGACCTGGATTTCGAACCAATGCGGCTTTGTTCCTTGGCGGCCCGTGCATGCGTGACGGTCAGTAACGCTATACATGAACGACACCAGGGATTTACCTAATGCGGGTGCCACAGATTTATTGGACTGATAATGGAAAAAAAGGGAATATGATCTTCATTATTCTCTATGTGATTGCTAGATAACGAGTACGATGGCTCGGCACCGTGGAGAACAATAATGTCGGATCTTTAAGGTATAACTGAGGAGTGCAGTTCGAGGATGACACAGTCTTCGGTACACGTGAAAAAAATTGAAAATTAGTCGAGATTACGAACAGAAAGCATAATGAGCAGTATGTGGTGTAAGACTAGGCTGGTTATGCCACACCTGTCCTGCCTGTATATTATGATGATACCCCCAGTAATTAACACCAGTACACAGTAAAAGCATTCTTCGCGCCGACAATAGGGAAGGCTTCAGTGTAAGCCATACATAACTATCCAATTAAAATCTTTTGTACACTGGGCAGTATTGATGCCATATCTGTTGTGTTTACATAATTTCAAATCTGTATAACGGTAATTAACTCCAGTTGAAAATATATTACGTGGTAACGTTTAGAGAGGATTTACTCTTTTTCATCGTCAGATTAAAGTCTGCCGGACAATATAAATCTATAATGCTGATTCTGGGTAAAGTGGAAAATTTTCCAATGGTTAACCCACTTACGACAATCTGCTACCACCATACTGGTCATAGTGACCAGGCAGATGTTTCTTTTTTTTTTTGAGGGGGAGGGGGTGAAAGGGAAGGGGGTGGGGAGCAGTGGTTATTGTTGTGTGTGTTTCGCACAGCAACAGTCTGCTAAAGATTACGAACAGCGCGACCGAGATATTCTTCTTGAAATTATGGTCTAACATAACCGAAGGTATTTGTCGCTTAACCTAACTTTTATGTTTGTAGAAGAAAACCCTCATGGGGCTTTACGGAACCATAACTTTTTTCAAGAGAATTTTACTACCAGAAAAGGTATATCTTTGTGGGGCATGTTAATTTCGTGTCCAGCAGTAATGTCATTGTTACATAATAAAATATGTAAATCAATACTCTCTTGCAAACAGTCATCTAAGGAAATTCGTTCTCCTACACTGGCCGACTTTAAATAAGATACTTTGGCTATGGTGAAGGGCGCGGACACAGTGTATTACATTTTCATTCCATTCCCATAGAAGTCCACGTCTTTTGTCTACACTATGCCAGTAATTTATCCACATATTACAAACCTTAAAACGTAATGTAATTCATAATACTTAAACGTTTCTAATTATTCTTTTATGTTATCAAAGTTTTGAACCAATTAAATATTCGCCACATTAATTACCTCTACCACTTCAGCCGCCTCATTTCAGTGAAAGAGCCTGAATATTTTATTATGAACTGCACGTCAATTACATGTTACTAAATAGACAATCCAAACATGTACATCATAGAAGATAGTATTTAGAATGGGTGTTGCAACCTGTTCCTGCCTGGGGGATGGAATTTTACAATGAGTAATCGTAGTTGACATACTTTATCGTTGTGCATGTTGGCACCACTCTAACCAAAAGAATAACAATCTACGAAATTGTGAACATAACCTTGGTGACGAAACCCAGGCAGGGAGGCTGAGGAATGTCGCAGAACAAGAAGTATCGTATCTTGACGAGGGATATGTGTAAACGCGACAAACGTTGACAGCTGACTTTGTATTTGCAGTCCCGACACCCATACAGCCCACATCCACGCTGACACCCACGCCCTACTCCGCTCTGCCTAGCTGTCCGAAGCAAACGCCAAAATCCCCTCCAGTTGTACCTGTCTTTGATGAATCGTACATGACTGGATATGTGAAATGGCACTAAAAGTGGATCGGCAAGAGGCCTACAGACAGATGCTGCTGGTTGGTTCAAAGGGAAGCTGTACGCGGACTACAGAAGGAAGTCGTTGAGGCGATTCACCAACTTAAGGGAAGTTTTAAGGAACTTCAGCTTCGGGAAAGCCGCCACCGTGAGACACTGGAGGCCATTATGCCGCGTGTGTGATCATGTGAAAGAAAGTTTCCTTAAACCATCCTACCAGCCCCTCCCCCACTTTCCGTCGATCCGTTACAATAAGCGCCACCCCTGTAATCATGTGGGCGTGCGAGCGGGTGATTTCGTTAATGACAATAATAACGATGGGAAAAATACTTAAGTTCTGTACTGGTACGGAAACATTCATTTTTGAGTTGATACTCAAGATTGCACCTGGACTGTAACATTAGTGCTGAGAAAAGCATTATGCTCAGTCCGTGAGTTGGAACACTGCTTCTCTCAATTGGAAGTTGCCTAACCTCACCATAGTTATCACAGAGACCATAGATATAGTGAGCATGTAGGAATGTAGGATCCCTATTGGGTCAGCGATACGGTTAGTTACCTTTGTTTACAATCATGTATCATCTGACTCTTCTAGCATACGTCAGACAAACTACAGTCCATGTTCCCGTTAGCGTTAAAGAAGTCTGAAGGTTGTGGAATGCAGTACTACGGTCTATTCAGGTAATTCCACAATAGATACCGCAAATACGTCTGTACTAGCAGGAAGTAAGCGCTGAGTATAGCGGACCTGCCAGATTGTATCCAATCAAAACCAACTCTTTTAACGGGATTTTAAGGCGAGACACATTGATTGGTAATTCCACCCATACTAATCCAAATGGGCAGCAGCTGTTTATACTACTGTCCTGGAGCCTATTGTAGACCACCTACTTTCCTCACTGTTTCAGGACTACTGTGATCTTACTTCCCACTATCTCGGGACTTTACAGAAACACCAACTTCCATGACTGCCCCAGGCATGTGCTAGTCCACCCACTTTCCTCATTGTTCAAAGGCTATCCTGGACCACCTAATTCCCTCGCTTCTCAGGGCTTATGCTGGACCATCTACTTACGTCACTGTTCCTGGGCTGTGCTGGTCCACCTATTTTCCTCACTGTTCTGAGGCCATGCTGAACCATCTACTTCTCTTGGAGCCCTTGGGGATATGCTGGACCACAACTTCCCTCGGTGCTTCAGGTACATTCTTTCCTAACTGATCATGACTATACCGGGCCACCTACGTCCCTAACTTTCTCTGGGCTATGCTGGACCACCTATTTCCCCCGGTCTCTCTGCCGTGGGGCATTGCTCGACAGTCTACTTCCCTCACTGTCTCAGGGCTGTGCTAGACCGCTAACTTCTTCCGCTAACCTCACTGTCGTGGGGCTATGCTGGACCACCTAACTTCCTCGAATCCCCAGGACTATGGTGGCTCGCCTGCTTCCTTCGATAGTTCATAGGTTGTGCAGGACCATCTACTTTCCTCCGTGCCCTGGGCTGTTATGGACCACATACTTGCCTCGTATCCTCAGAAAACTGTGCTAAATGATGTACGTAGCTATTAAGGTGCTAATGATGTAACTATTATCGGGGAATAAGCTGGTTTATTATACCAGGATAAGTGTATGCGAGATTGTTAAGTGATGGAAGCGACCGAATGCGGAATAAGTGGGGAGCAAGGGAGTATTAGGAAAGTTAGGGGAATGTGTGGGTCAGAATTTTGATGTAGAATGACTGTGGAAAAGCATATAGCTAAAGGTAAGAAGCATTATGCAGCTTTTATGAATCTGGAGAAAGAGTATGGCAGTCAAGTGGGATGCTTTATGGGATGTTGAGGATATGTGGGGACAGCAGGGGAATAACTGTTAGATTGTGTGAAAACCTTCTGTAGAGTTGCAAATGCACATGTAAGAGTGGATGTTGAGTTGACCAGTTTCGGTATAAGTGTGGGTGTGAGGCAGGGCTGTGTGATATCACCATGGCTTTGTAACATGTATATGGATGGAGTGACAAGAGAAGTGGAAGCAAAACCAGGGAAGGTGGTGTAGAGATGGAATGCGGTGCTGAGGTATGGTGGCTAGTGACAAGCCTGTTTGTGGATGATACTGTGTTTGCTGAGAGTGAAGAGGAGTTGCAGAAGGTTGAATGTACTTTATTGAGTGTGTAAGCGTAGGCGATTGAAGGTAAATTCAAGTTTCATAAATTAATGGTGTTTAAAAGGAAACTGTGAAAGTCGAAACCGATCAGTTCAAAGACTAATGGCCATTTGCGCGCATTATAGGAACTGCCAGTAGTAGATGGCATTACCGGATCATTAAGTGTTAACAGCAAAGTCGTATACACGACCCCGGAAAGTTGTATCCACTGGAAGCTGATAATGAACATAAATGCTGATAAATATCATGCCTAGAGTTAAATCCGAAAAATCTCGTCAGTTTTCGATCCAAAGGACGAGCTGCTCAAGAGGCAGGTGATGTCTGAATTCTTTTGATTGAAGTTGCATTCGGTGATCGTGTGATTCATGATTATTACGTTTGATCCTTTATCTGATGATTTCTGAAACATTACTGCTGCTTCGTTTCGAACAGATTGCAGTCGAACATATGGTTTAGAGCATAACGCCACATTAAAGCTGGGAAGGTCTCTCTCTCTCTCTCTCTCTCTCTCTCTCTCTCTCTCTCTCTCTCTCTCTCTCTCTCTCTCTCTCTCTCTCTCTCTCGTTTAAGGGATAATAGCGCCTTTGAGAGGTTTTGGCGATATTACTTAGATTTATTCTTTCCCCTGACATCGTGTGCAACTGTTGTAGGTGTCGTCATGATGGAAGTTACCAACAAATAAATGAAAGAATCACCAAGAATACTCTCCACAAGGTATAACCACAATTTTGTTCTAGTAATTTTGTTTCCCCTTGCAATACAGAGCACAACTTCGTTAGTTCAAATACTTAAGTTCACCACTCGCGAAGTCGACGTCTGTTTCATAAACGATGAAAGATGTGGTGAACAATTGTTTAACGAGTCAGACTTGTTTTAGTGGGAACCTTAAACAAAGTGAATTAATCACCTCGGGAAGTTCTGCCTGAACCGTATAATTTTAGGTGTTCGAAGCGTTGTCTGAACGATATAAACTTTGCAAGTGTTGCCTGAACGGTATAAACGTAGATGTTGGAAGTGCTGCCTGAATGGTATACACCTGGCAGGTGTTGGAAATGCTCTTTAGTTGTAATCTTTTCAGAAGTACGAGGTTCACCCCAGGTCATTTTTTTTTCTAAATAAGTAAAGAAGAATTGAGGAGGTGGGATAGGTGAAGGTAAAGTTGTGGGAAAAAAGGAGAATGGGGGAGAGTTGGTGGGCAATCCACCTTGCTATGTTTAAATCTAGCTATGGTTCCTGATTGAATGAGTTAAAAGTTGTTTTCATTTATACAGTGGAAGGGATGAGTTGTTGATTTTTATTAGACTGCTGGGGAAATTTATGTTGAATCTTTGTATTGTATTGAGGGACGTTTTTGATTTTCGAAATGTTTCATTATATTGAATTTCTAATTTTTCCCAGGCTTTAAGTGCACCATTGTGTGCTCTCACGTTGAAGGGTTGTGTTTGTGTTAATTCGTGAATTTGTGCTGTGTTTCGAGTTAGTGGCAAATCTTAGCGCATATTTTGGATTTTCTGAAGTGATTTAAGTTGTGTATTGTTAAGTATGTGGGTAGGTACAGGGGGATAATCTAGTACAGGAAGAACTAAGGCTTTGACAAGGTGTGTTTTATATCTATTGGCATGTTTCTGAGTATAAAATTTAGTGGGAGCTGTCGACTTTTTTTCTGCGATCTTTCACATTACATATGCAGCCACCAGAACTGATGTTAATCAGGCCAAGCATTTTCCCTGATTCTTGAAAGTCTATCGCTTCATCATTGACTATGAGTGGGCGTGTGATTTTCCCCCAGTTGTATTGGAGTGAACTTTTGGGTGCTTGTCTTAATTTTTTCCATTTTTCTCAAATTTGTTAACTATAGTGATTTCCTTTGCTGTTTTAATAATTTCTTTCGATTTTCCATGATATCCAACTGTTTGTGTTATGTCAACAGCATAGCAAATGTTGAGGCCTTTTGATGGTTTGGGTATGTCTCTGGTGTATATGGTGAAGTGTTGGGAAGAGGACACTCCCCTGAGGTACTCCTGACTCTAAACCAAAAGTTGTACCAATGTGATTGCTAATTTCAATCTTTGCCTCCCTGTCATCGAGGAAATCACATTAGTTTTTCTATGGTTAATGGTACGTTTAGGTGAAGGATTTTGTATTTTAAGCCTGAGTGCCAGACTTTATAGAAAGCTTTCGTGATGTCTCAAAATCATTTGGCTCTAGCCTCTGTCTGCTTTGTTTTGTGCCATCTGATGTGAGTGCTATTACCTGTTGTGTTCCCTTTTCACATCTGAATCCGAACTGATGATCATTACACCGGTTATTCCACTTCAGATGGTTACACTTTTATTAATCTTTTGCCTATGACTACGAGAAGGGATATTGGCCGAAAGTTAGTTGTTACATGAGGATTTTTCCCGTGTTTTTGTACTGGGCGTATTAATGACCTCTTCCAAGTATCTGGGAAGTAGCTAGTTGATAGGGTTGAGTTAAAGATTTTGGCGAGTCTGGTAACTTCAGAGGGTGGTAAATTTTTGGAGTAGTGTTTTGTTTATTCCACTTTGACCCGGGCAAGTTTTCTAGAATAATTTGATTATTTCCCCTGTGCTGAATTCCGAGTCTAGATAATCAGTTTAGTTGTTTATTCCACTTTGACCCAGGCGAGTTTTCTAGGATGATTTGATAATAGTGAGTATTTGCCTTGTGCTGAATTCTGAGTCTTAATCACTGTTTAGTCTGTCTTTGTCTGTGTTTTCAAAAGCTGTTATTCTATGTGTGTTGTTATGAAATCTTTTACTGTTGTGGTAGCAGGGTCATTATTCTCATCATCTTGAAAGACCTTTTGCCAGATATTTCTATGTATACTTTCTTTTTCTTGGGAAGTGTATCATTTTATGTTTTCTTCTAGGAGGATTTGTGAATCTGTGCTTTTGACTTGTTGATTTTATTTTTTTTTTCAGGAGATATGTGGGTCTTTGTACGTGTTAGGTGTATTTATCATTAAGTTATGCCAGTTATTGTTTGCATCTTCTATCAGTTTTTCCTCAAGGTATCGTTGTAATATTTTGTATGCTAGGAATAAATGTGTCCAGCCATATCTGGTTGCATATTTACTTATGTCATCAAACTGAGTAATTAACTGAAGTGTATCTCGACTGTGTTTAGGAGCTGGGAGTGGACGAGACTGTGTTGTAGGGATGTATCGTTTTGCTGCATCTACGATTGTATTTTGCAAGTTACTGATTGCATCATCAATTTTTTTCTAATGCTGCAGCATTGAGGTTTGACTGGGGTATGTTGGAGTGTATGTATAGCTTAAAGTCTTCCCACTTGGCATGTTAGAAGTTGGGTCGTGGTTGATTTGGAATTAGCATCGGGGTCATGGATATGTGAAAGATGATGGCGATATGATCACTGGCTGTGAGTGAGCCTTCTATTGCGAGTGTTGTGGTGTGTTCGGGAGTTAGAGACGATGATATCAGGATTCGTGCCCCTGCGTGCAGTGTAAAAGGTCGGAAAGAGTGGTCCAATTTGTTGTATGACTCTCTCTTGAAGGAGTTTGTAAATATGTCGACCTTTTATGTTGCTGTGAGTATGACCAAGGCATGGATGATTGGCGTTTAGATCTCCAGGCATGTAGACTGGAACATTGTCTTAAAAGTTTTATGAAATTTGGCATAGGAACGTATGGGCGTATGGGAGGTTGATATACTATGGCCATGATGATTTTGCCTGTTTTGTGTCTAATTCTATAGCTAGGAGGTCAGAGATAGTCATGGTATAGCTCGTAGGTGAGCTTGTTTTCAGTTGCAATGGCTGTTCAGTCTCGGTTTGTGTTTGTAAGGCTATTCCTGTGTGTCTTGTAACCTGGAATCTTGAATGTTTCGTCATCTAGAGACAATGACTTATTAAGTCAGGGTTGTATTGTCAACAGATATGTCTCCAGTTAAGTACGTTGTGTTGGATGATTGTTAGCGAATTATCCTTGTTGGTGTTAAGGGGTTGCTTTACGGTTTTTTATATCTTGTCTAAGTTTGTTCTCTATGGTCTCGACGTTTCCTGAATCAAACCAGACCTTGGATTTTACCATGTCATGTCTAAGATTCTCTCTCTTGTGCTCGAGGGTCGTACAACTGTATCGTTGTACTGGAGGGTCGTACAGCCGTATCGTTGTGTTCGAGGGTCGTACCGTCATGCTTATAATTTCGGTGTGTGGAGGGGAGAGAGGGCACGTGATGCAGCATGGGCGTCGTGAGGAAGCATAGGCCGTTCGCCTGTTGGTGTATTTGTTTGCATTGGCCTTATAATTCTGCTGCACGTATGTCTAAGTAAGGACAAATATCTCTTAAATGCACGCGAAAAATCATTTTCATTCTTTTTCCATGTGTTAGAAACTGTCTCGTTAGATCTTTTATTTGTAGTGTAACTATGTGTCTTGCCAATAGTGAAGCTTATGTATTATCAGATATTGTTGCTGCAGTGTAAAGCAAAGTCTGCAATCCACACCTTTCTTGACAAACTTGCCTGTCCACAAGGCTAGTGCAGAGGGCCCGAGCGTATGAATATGATATATATATATATATATATATAATATAATATATATATAATATATATATATATATATATATATATATATATATATATATATATATATATATATATATATATATATATATATATATATATATATATATATATATATATATATATATATATATTTTTTTTTTTTTTTTTTTTTTTCATACTATTCGCTATTTCCCGCGATAGCGAGGTAGCGTTAAGAACAGAGGACTGGGCCTTTGAGGGAATATCCTCACCTGGCCCTCTTCTCTGTTCCTTCTTTTGGAAAAAAAAAATGAGAGGGGAGGATTTCCAGCCCCCCGCTCCCCTCCCTTTTAGTCGCCTTTTACGACACGCAGGGAATACGTGGGACGTATTCTTTCTCCCCTATCCCCAGGGATAATATAATATATATATATATATGATATAATATATATATATAATATATATATATATATATATATATATATATATATATATATATATATATATATATATATATATATATATATGTGTGTGTGTGTGTGTGAGAGAGATGAGACGGCACGGACAATTGAGGCCCTACTCTAGGTCATCACATTAACGCGATATATATATATATATATATATATATATATATATATATATATATATATATATATATATATATATATATATATTGGACGATTTTTGCAGGGAAAAAATGCAACTGAGTGGGAGATGTATAAACGAAAGAGACAGGAGGTCAAGAGAAAATGCAAGAGGTGAAAAAGAGGGCAAATGAGAGTTGGGGTGAGAGGGTATCATTAAATTTTAGGGAGAATAAAAAGATGTTCTGGAAGGAGGTAAATAAAGTGCGTAAGACAAGGGAGCAAATGGGAACTTCAGTGAAGGGCGCAAATGGGGAGGTGGTAACAAGTAGTGGTGATGTGAGAAGGAGATGGAGTGAGTATTTTGAAGGTTTGTTGAATGTCTTTGATGATAGAGTGGCAGATATAGGGTGTTTTGGTCGAGGTGGTGTGCAAAGCGAGAGGGTTAGGGAAAATGATTTGGTAAACAGAGAAGAGGTAGTAAAAGCTTTGCGGAAGATGAAAGCCGGCAAGGCAGCAGGTTTGGATGGTATTGCAGTGGAATTTATTAAAAAAGGGGGTGACTGTATTGTTGACTGGTTGGTAAGGTTATTTAATATATGTATGACTCATGGTGAGGTGCCTGAGGATTGGCGGAATGCGTGCATAGTGCCATTGTACAAAGGCAAAGGGGATAAGAGTGAGTGCTCAAATTACAGAGGTATAAGTTTGTTGAGTATTCCTGGGAAATTATATGGGAGGGTATTGATTGAGAGGGTGAAGGCATGTACAGAGCATCAGATCGGGGAAGAGCAGTGTGGTTTCAGAAGTGGTAGAGGATGTGTGGATCAGGTGTTTGCTTTGAAGAATGTATGTGAGAAATACTTAGAAAAGCAAATGGATCTGTATGTAGCATTTATGGATCTAGAGAAGGCATATGATAGAGTTGATAGAGATGCTCTGTGGAAGGTATTAAGAATATATGGTGTGGGAGGCAAGTTGTTAGAAGCAGTGAAAAGTTTTTATCAAGGATGTAAGGCATGTGTACGTGTAGGAAGAGAGGAAAGTGATTGGTTCTCAGTGAATGTTGGTTTGCGGCAGGGGTGTGTGATGTCTCCATGGTTGTTTAATTTGTTTATGGATGGGGTTGTTAGGGAGGTGAATGCAAGAGTTTTGGAAAGAGGGGCAAGTATGAAGTCTGTTGTGGATGAGAGAGCTTGGGAAGTGAGTCAGTTGTTGTTCGCTGATGATACAGCGCTGGTGGCTGATTCATGTGAGAAACTGCAGAAGCTGGTGACTGAGTTTGGTAAAGTGTGTGAAAGAAGAAAGCTAAGAGTAAATGTGAATAAGAGCAAGGTTATTAGGTACAGTAGGGTTGAGGGTCAAGTCAATTGGGAGGTAAGTTTGAATGGAGAAAAACTGGAAGAAGTAAAGTGTTTTAGATATCTGGGAGTGGATCTGGCAGCGGATGGAACCATGGAAGCGGAAGTGAATCATAGGGTGGGGGAGGGGGCGAAAATCCTGGGAGCCTTGAAGAATGTGTGGAAGTCGAGAACATTATCACGGAAAGCAAAAATGGGTATGTTTGAAGGAATAGTGGTTCCAACAATGTTGTATGGTTGCGAGGCGTGCGCTATGGATAGAGTTGTGCGCAGGAGGGTGGATGTGCTAGAAATGAGATTTTTGAGGACAATGTGTGGTGTGAGGTGGTTTGATCGAGTAAGTAATGTAAGGGTAAGAGAGATTTATGGAAATAAAAAGAGCGTGGTTGAGAGAGCAGAAGAGGGTGTTTTGAAATAGTTTGGGCACATGGAGAGAATGAGTGAGGAAAGATTGTCCAAGAGGATATATGTGTCGGAGGTGGAGGGAACGAGGAGAAGTGGGAGACCAAATTGGAGGTGGAAAGATGGAGTGAAAAAGATTTTGTGTGATCGGGGCCTGAACATGCAGGAGGGTGAAAGGCGGGCAAGGAATAGAGTGAATTGGATCGATGTGGTATACCGGGGTTGACGTGCTGTCAGTGGATTGAATCAGGGCATGTGAAGCGTCTGAGGTAAACCATGGAAAGTTGTGTGGGGCCTGGATGTGGAAAGGGAGCTGTGGTTTCGGGCATTATTGCATGACAGCTAGAGACTGAGTGTGAACGAATGGGGCCTTTGTTGTCTTTTCCTAGTGCTACCTCGCACACATGAGGGGGGAGGGGGATAGTATTCCATGTGTGGCGAGGTGGCGATGGGAATGAATAAAGGCAGACAGTGTGAATTGTGTGCAGGGGTATATATGTATGTGTCTGTGTGTGTATATATATGTGTACATTGAGATGTATAGGTATGTATATTTGCGTGTGTGGACGTGTATGTATATACATTGTGTATGGGGGTGGGTTGGGCCATTTCTTTCGTCTGTTTCCTTGCGCTACGTCGCAAACGCGGGAGACAGCGACAAAGCAAAAGAAAAAGAAAAAAAAGAATTATATATATATATATATATATAAACCCTAGTCTGAGCCAGGTACCCATTTTATCGACCAAACCCGAGGGGTGGATGAAGGGGTGGGTTGGTTGACTGTGGACCGACTGCCCTAACCAGGATTCGAACCTATTCGCTCGACCCTGGGCGGCCTGCCAACGCGTAACTGTTAGAAACGCTTATATGGAGGGCAACTTTACCGCATTCTACATATTTCACTCTGAAACGGTGCTACAAGAAGACTCGACGCCCATCTACAAATGCAGATACGTCGGTATCATTTATGTAATCGTCAGAGATGAAATACATTTCTCCCACCTTTAGACAACAATGGCAGATAATTCGGCTCTGAAATTTTGAAATTCCCTCATGAACTGAGTGGCGACAGCAAGCTGCCATTTCTACATGTCATGGTAAATAGTTATACATACGGCTATTTACCTCCATTTACAAGAAACCAACAGACCTCGGCCGATGTTTGCATGCAACTGGCGAATGTTCTCATTTCTACGAAACTGGCGTTATTAACGCTATTACATCGAGCATACAAGACTACATCTAACTGGCATATCTTCCACACGCAAGCACAGCCCGTCAACCGTTACAAGAACTCTTAACTTCGAGAAACAACAGAAATATTTCATGCAAGACAAACTGTGGGCGGCAGAAACTACAGGCAACACACCAGCACACAAAATGTATTATTGCTACCTAATGGCAACACCAACCTACATGACAGATGAACGTGTGCTACGAGATATCGTCTCCTGAAACATCAACCACATAAGATGATAAAGGCAAAGCTAGTTATCTACTTTAAAGATAAGCAATCTGGTGAGTAACTAGCTACACAAAGAACAAGACGCATTATGAATTCAAACGTCAATAAGGAGACTGTGAGCTCCTAACCATCATGACCTACAAGGGAAGCACGACCAGTACGCACCGTCAAGTAGGCTGGTCCTACATCTACAAGAAGGCTCCATCAAACTTCATGTCACCGTGAAGCACAACACCGCCCTTACACGAGACAGAATTGTTAAATCTACATGTATACTACGCCGTGAACAAGAGACAAAACTCCTATATATCGCCAGAGCACTAATTGCCAAGGAACAACCACCTAATCACGGGCCAAAACAGGATACTACAGTTACATCCCCAAGCATCCCGTAATAGTCAATAAGCGCGCAGCGTTACGTGCACGTCTGGACTTACCAAAAGACACCTTAATCATCTCCATTCACACTTGGCAAGAACAGGAAGGTTGACCAACATGTGTCGTGCAAGGTTCGCTTCTCCCACATCAACAGCCGTTGTTGCGAGTGAATTGTAATCTACATCGATAAACAAAACGCGATGAGGTTGGTGGTTTTATACTCTACGCCGGCCCTTCCCGCAAGAGATAATAACTACAGAAGACTTGATACTGATAAACGTTTCGACGCTCCCCGTCTCCAGTCGTACACCCGCTCTGTCATGCATTATGATAGTCCACACGCAATCTGTCTCATCTCACTTGTGATCGTACGGCTTGAACAGGTATACTCGCTTTTCCCCACTCCATCCATGCTGGAATACATAACCCGTGGATCGAAGGCTTCATGTGGGCTTGTTTATGCTGAACGTGGTACGAGATCTTCATCTAAAGCCAATACTTCTTTTCTTTAGTCAGTTAGGCCACCTGCTCAGGTAGCGGCCCTGCGTAGAGGCGACAGATAGCGGCCCTGCGTAGACGTGACAGTACCGGCCCTGCGTAGACGTGGCAGGTACCGCCCCTGAGTAGACCTGACAGGTACCGCCCCTGATGATACCTGACAGGTATCGGCCGTGAGTAGACCTGACAGGTACCGCCCCTAAGTAGACCTGACAGGTAACGGCCGTGAGTAGACCTGACAGGTACCGGCTCTGCGTAGACCTGACAGGTTCCCGCCCTGCGTGTTCCTTGCCGACGCTGATGAACTTTTTAACCGCCGAGCCACCAGGGTACCTCGTGATCATGCGAGGTCTTTCCTGGTGTGCATTCGCGGTTATAGGTCCCTTCCCTTTCCCTTCTTCAAGCCAGTAGTTGCTCTCATGTCAACACCATGCCTTCCGACGTAAGTGTCAGTTATGTTAATTGATGCTCCTCCTCCCCCCACCAGTGACCTGCAGACCGCTGTGTACCAGGCCACAGAAGTACGACCTGGCAGGGTAATTCAAAACCCTAACAATAAACGGAAATATAGAATTTGCTCATAATTTAGCCATCCTGGCTAGTTGCAGTTTTAGCCGCTAACATTGACTATTAAATTTTGTTCCTTCACCCCGATGAGATTACTGCAGTTATCCATCAGGTAAATGATAGTTCATGTAAAATGTCTTCAGACTAACCAGACCTCGCTCACTGAAGATCCAGTGCACATCACTTCCTCGCTCCTGCTACCGTCGACGGTTTGATGAAAACAGACACCGATTATGCCAAGTACAGAAGACCACAACAGACGCTGGAACTCGTTAATCACCACTGCAGAGCAAAACCGGAGAAAAAAAAAAAAAAACACTTCAACGAGCTCGCAGATAGAAATGTTAAAACCAAGTTGCATATCTACAAATCCCTTACTGGACCATTAATAATTTGCGCTCGAGCAGCACTAGAGCACGAAGCTCAATCAAACATCCGCACCCTTCAGGTAATCCAGAATGAAGCACTGAGGTGGATCTTTAACATCAAATGGCATGAATTCAGCGAGAATGTAGAGCTGCACGAGATCAATGTGCCAGCCTTAAACCTCGACTGGATAAGCCTTTGTGATAAGCATGTGGGACGTTCTGAGCTCCACCATGACTCCTGGTTACTAGTCTTCAAACCTTATCGGGACAGACAACCTTAATAACATAAACAGAAACGCCGTAAACTACCCTAATTCCATGTACTTATACAAATGGCATTCTGAATGATTTTCCAACACCAAATCCCTATGAAGATTGTGTCGACATGCTCGGTGACTAGCGTCACAGCACTTCCTCTTACTACTCCTACTTGCAGTAAAAAAAAAAAAAAAAAAATCCACGCGTGCCCACCCTGCCCTCCCTCAGTTGTCCTCTCCTGTCTTTATCCACACCAAACCCATTCATTGCACGTTTTCTCGAACCCTGTCTCTCCCTTCTACTACAACGCTTCCATCTTTTCCCTTTCCCTTTTGTCCCCCATTCTCTGAAAGGTCTTTTATATCATCATTGATTCATTCCTGCACATATCTACACCATCACCTGACCTTAGGCTCATTCCCTAGTTCAGACCACATAACCCGTTATTTTACACATCTCTTCAAACACAGTCCTCATTCAAACACAACCCAAAATTTAGGCAGGAACAAGCACACTGTGAGTCTTGTAACAGTAACATAACACTCTGCTATAATGGCAAATCCATAACGGAGACAGACACGCAAGTAGAACACATCTACTCCGCAATATTGCAAGCGGGAAAACTCTGAAATCCCCAGAACTACATTCAATCTACGCCGGTAGAGATTCATTACCTCAGACAAAACAACGACTATTTGTAGTATGATACAGACACAGATCACAACTAAATACATTCGGGTTACGCCAAGGACAGTGGGATCTCGCTGTCCTTCATGACCGCATCCTGAACCGCTTTAGACGACCGTCTAAAAACAAATTCGAATACCCGCGTGACTTTTGGAGACAAATTAGCTGAAAAGAGAATTCCAACTCCGTAACTAGAGCGCTAAATAGCCTTAGATGGTAGAGTTCTTGGCTTATAAGCCTAGATTTTATAATCCAATCTAATCCCAACCCCATACCTACTCACTGACAGAAATCGACAGACTCCTTAATGACTCAGACGAGGTCACCCCCAGACTATTCAAGTCTTCAATCCCCAACCAATCAACCTTCGATTAGCGCAAGAGATATGCGGGATTTTGGCTTTGAATCGGAATAACACGCACCACACAGCGCCCGAAGAAAATATTAACATTGCCAACCTAAACCCAGACAACACATTAACCATCCCCATAATGGATGCCGAAGTCGAGGTTTTGCTGGGGGACATGCCTGAAAATAGCTTCAGACGTCGTTGACGAGGTGTGTAGAAACCTACCTGACTCCACAATTGCAGCCGTTACCCCCACATACAACGCCTAGCTAGTTCCCGGCTATTTCCTAACTCTCTTTAAAAAGGCCACAATAATACTCGCTCCTAAACATTGTAAAAATTGCACAATTCCGGGTAATTACAGGCCCATAAGCTTGCTCGAGTCTCTGGGAAAAGCGCTCGAGAGCTTAACAAAAGACTCTGATGAAGACACTGACACACCCGCAAACAGCTCGGCTGCAGACCATACTGCTCGACACAAGACGTCCTAACATGGACTAATTACATAACGCATTACTACATAAGATGCAATATTGACTTTATCATTGGAAAGTTTGAACACGCATTCAGTACACTGTGGCACAGAAGCCTGAGCTACAAAATATGTGCGCAGTTTAACCTATTACAGCCCATACACAAACTCCTCTGCCACTTCTTGCACAACAGTAAGATGCAGATCAGATACTACAGTAGCCTTCCTCTTCAATTTCAAATGAATTCTGGCCTGCCTCGGGATTCCGTGCTCTCGCCAGCACTGTACACCATATACATAGGTGACATGCCCTTCCAATACACCATGACTCGCGAACGCTACTCGGCCGACGATGGTGCGAGGCAGAGCATTTGACCCTCTATACTACTGAGCCCTAGCCGAGATTGATCACGTCTCTCAGTGGGAGCTCAAGTGGCGTATCAAAGGTAACCCGGTAAAGCCCAAGATCACCCACTTCAGCTCCCTTATAGGACTTGGAAGACCTTGCCTCCCCGTTTAACTTCACCCCAGTAACCCGCACTCCTAACCTCAATCCAAGTAACCACTAGTAACACCGTACTTGGCGTCACATTCCACAATTCGCTTGCACAACACAGTTATATCAACAGCAAGCTTGCCGCCCAGCCACGACACGCCTTAGTTGGGCTGTATTGATCGACGTGTGAACACCTAAACCAGACTACGCCTATACAAAGCCCCGATCCGTCCACTCCTACTTTATGTCCCCAGAGCCACGACTGTTGCAGCTAAAACCAACAAAATAGAACTAGAGCGAATTCAGAGAGACTGGGCTGGATATCTAACACCAAATATCAGGATTACACAGCAGCCGAATGCTTGCTGAAGCGCGCAAAGTTGTTTCCAGGGAATATATGCCAAAGAACACTCGGTGATTGACAGTTAAACAATCTACAGACCTACCATGTTCAGACTTCCAAGAGGTTTTATATATATATATATATATATATATATATATATATATATATATATATATATATATATATATGTAATTTTTTTTTTTTTTTTTTTTTTTTGCTTTGTCGCTATCTCCCGCGTTTGCGAGGTAGCGCAAGGAAACAGACGAAAGAAATGGCCCAACCCACCCCCCATACACATGTATATACATACGTCCACACACGCAAATATACATACCTACACAGCTTTCCATGGTTTACCCCAGACGCTTCACATGCCTTGATTCAATCCACTGACAGCACGTCAACCCCGGTATACCACATCGCTCCAATTCACTCTATTCCTTGCCCTCCTTTCACCCTCCTGCATGTTCAGGCCCCGATCACACAAAATCTTTTTCACTCCATCTTTCCACCTCCAATTTGGTCTCCCTCTTCTCCTCGTTCCCTCCACCTCCGACACATATATCCTCTTGGTCAATCTTTCCTCACTCATTCTCTCCATGTGCCCAAACCATTTCAAAACACCCTCTTCTGCTCTCTCAACCACGCTCTTTTTTATTTCCACACATCTCTCTTACCCTTACGTTACTTACTCGATCAAACCACCTCACACCACACAATGTCCTCAAACATCTCATTTCCAGCACATCCATCCTCCTGCGCACAACTCTATCCATAGCCCACGCCTCGCAACCATACAACATTGTTGGAACCACTATTCCTTCAAACATACCCATTTTTGCTTTCCGAGATAATGTTCTCGACTTCCACACATTCTTCAAGGTTCCCAGAATTTTCGCCCCCTCCCCCACCCTATGATCCACTTCCGCTTCCATGGTTCCATCCGCTGCCAGATCCACTCCCAGATATCTAAACCACTTCACTTCCTCCAGTTTTTCTCCATTCAAACTCACCTCCCAATTGACTTGACCCTCAACCCTACTGTACCTAATAACCTTGCTCTTATTCACATTTACTCTTAACTTTCTTCTTTCACACACTTTACCAAATTCAGTCACCAGCTTCTGCAGTTTCTCGCATGAATCAGCCACCAGCGCTGTGTCATCAGCAAACAACAACTGACTCACTTCCCAAGCTCTCTCATCCCCAACAGACTTCATACTTGCCCCTCTTTCCAAAACTCTTGCATTCACCTCCCTAACAACCCCATCCATAAACAAATTAAACAAACATGGAGACATCACACACCCCTGCCGCAAACCTACATTCACTGAGAACCAATCACTGTCCTCTCTTCCTACACGTACACATGCCTTACATCCTCGATAAAAACTTTTCACTGCTTCTAACAACTTGCCTCCCACACCATATATTCTTAATACCTTCCACAGAGCATCTCTATCAACTCTATCATATGCCTTCTCCAGATCCATAAATGCTACATACAAATCCATTTGCTTTTCTAAGTATTTCTCACATACATTCTTCAAAGCAAACACCTGATCCACACATCCTCTACCACTTCTGAAACCACACTGCTCTTCCCCGATCTGATGCTCTGTACATGCCTTCACCCTCTCAATCAATACCCTCTCATATAATTTACCAGGAATACTCAACAAACTTATACCTCTGTAATTTGAGCACTCACTCTTAACCCCTTTGCCTTTGTACAATGGCACTATGCACGCATTCCGCCAATCCTCAGGCACCTCACCATGAGTCATACATACATTAAATAACCTTACCAACCAGTCCACAATACAGTCACCCCCTTTTTTAATAAATTCCACTGCAATACCATCCAAACCTGCTGCCTTTTCGGCTTTCATCTTCCGCAAAGCTTTCACTACCTCTTCTCTGTTTACCAAATAATTTTCCCTAACCCTCTCACTTTGCACACCACCTCGACCAAAACACCCTATATCTGCCACTCTATCATCAAACACATTCAACAAACCTTCAAAATACTCACTCCATCTCCTTCTCACATCACCACTACTTGTTTTCACCTCCCCATTTGCGCCCTTCACTGAAGTTCCCATTTGCTCCCTTGTCTTACGCACTTTATTTACCTCCTTCCAGAGCATCTTTTTATTCTCTCTAAAATTTAATGGTGGCTGATTCATGTGAGAAACTGCAGAAGCTGGTGACTGAGTTTGGTAAAGTGTGTGGAAGAAGAAAGTTAAGAGTAAATGTGAATAAGAGCAAGGTTATTAGGTACAGTAGGGTTGAGGGTGAAGTCAATTGGGAGGTGAGTTTGAATGGAGAAAAACTGGAGGAAGTGAAGTGTTTTAGATATCTGGGAGTGGATCTGGCAGCGGATGGAACCATGGAAGCGGAAGTGGATCATAGGGTGGGGGAGGGGGCGAAAATTCTGGGGGCCTTGAAGAATGTGTGGAAGTCGAGAACATTATCTCGGAAAGCAAAAATGGGTATGTTTGAAGGAATAGTGGTTCCAACAATGTTGTATGGTTGCGAGGCGTGGGCTATGGATAGAGTTGTGCGCAGGAGGATGGATGTGCTGGAAATGAGATGTTTGAGGACAATGTGTGGTGTGAGGTGGTTTGATCGAGTGAGTAACGTAAGGGTAAGAGAGGTGTGTGGAAATAAAAAGAGCGTGGTTGAGAGAGCAGAAGAGGGTGTTTTGAAGTGGTTTGGGCACATGGAGAGAATGAGTGAGGAAAGATTGACCAAGAGGATATATGTGTCGGAGGTGGAGGGAACGAGGAGAAGAGGGAGACCAAATTGGAGGTGGAAAGATGGAGTGAAAAAGATTTTGTGTGATCGGGGCCTGAACATGCAGGAGGGTGAAAGGAGGGCAAGGAATAGAGTGATTTGGAGCGATGTGGTATACCGGGGTTGACGTGCTGTCAGTGGATTGAATCAAGGCATGTGAAGCGTCTGGGGTAAACCATGGAAAGCTGTGTAGGTATGTATATTTGCGTGTGTGGACGTATGTATATACATGTGTATGGGGGGGGGGGGGGCCATTTCTTTCGTCTGTTTCCTTGCGCTACCTCGCAAACGCGGGAGACAGCGACAAAGTATAATAAAGTATAATAAGAAAATATATATATATATATATATATATATATATATATATATATATATATATTATAGACACACGAGAAAAACAAGACTCGCTCGCAAAATTAACGACCACCTACCAAATCCATCAATATATGTTGCCTTAACTTGCGTACACTGTACCCTTTCCCTAAATGCACCTCGCTCTCTTACCTTTACCTCTCTCTCTCTCTCTCTCTCTCTCTCTCTCTCTCTCTCTCTCTCTCTCTCACTCTCTCTCTCTCTCTCTCTCTCTCTCCCCTATTCTATCCTATCCCATTTATCTATCTATCTATCTACCTATATATAGTCTAACTTGACCTAGGTACCTATTTCATCGGCCAACCTCCATCCCTCCACAAGGGTGGAAGAACATCTGGGTTGACTGTGGGCTGACCTCCGCAACCACGATTCGAAACTATGCGCTCGAACCTGGGCGGCCTGTGAATGCGCCACACTTTTAGTAAATACTTGCTCAGTTCCTCGGTTTTCGATTTATTAGCCCCTTTTGCTTGAGATTTGGGGCCCATTTCAATCGGAAGGCCCTGGTGCCTCTCCTCGCACCCGTTGCAGTATCCTAAGGGCCGGTCCTCCACGTGCAAGAACATAACCGAATTTAGGGAAACAGTGAGCCCAGCTCCCGAGTCTGTTCTCGCGTACCCCACTCTCTCTCTCTCTCTCTCTCTCTCTCTCTCTCTCTCTCTCTCTCTCTCTCAGAAAAAAGAGGAACATTACGGTACTCGTTTCCTTCCAGAATTTCAGAAATGTGTGCATAGCTAAAGGATCACAAAGGTTTATTGCTAATGAAACCAAGGTCATAGCAACAGAAACTAGGCAAAATTTAAGGTCCCCTCTTTGGTAAAATCCAGGATTTGCCACTGAAGGCTCACGTAATACATGTCTCTGAACAAATCTCCTGTAAAGGTTGCTACTGATATGAAATATTTACTATTCCACGATGAATCATTGTAGTGGGAAAGGAATCTGACGAAGCATAGGGGTCGCTAAATCTTTGTTGACGCTGCTGCGAATAAGTACTAAAGGTGAAATTTGGGGTGAAAGCATTTTTACTCGCTGAAAAATTGAACTCGTCAAAATTATTTATATTCTGCTTGCCATTAGTAATGTAAGAACCTTGAATGATTTGTAGCATATATTTCGGAAATAATTTTACGTTTGAGGACATTGCTTTTAGCTTGGATCATCCACAGTTTAAACTTTGTTTATTTACGGTATGTAGCATTTTCTCGAGTTCCTACATTTTCTCTCAACGTTCGTAATTACATGTTTGCTTTATGGGTAAAGAGTTTCCGATCGTGTCTCATGACTTCTCTTTTGTTTATTATTTTCTTGACCTACTGAATGCTCTACATTCATTGAAATCGCCCATTTCCACTATCATACAACCCTTTGAATTTCTGTACGTTTCTTTAGTTTAGCGTTATAAACTCTGAAGGGTTTAGTCCCACAACTCTCGACAAGCTGTTTGTCTATCACAGTAAATCTAAGGCCTGTGGCCTTATCCAATTTCTCAGCTCTTAAATTTGTACCATCTCTGTTGCCTTCCTTTGTTGGTTAATTGTACATCTTTAGATAGGGTGAGCAAACTCGAGAAGCATATTCTAGTTTTGGCCTTGTGTATGTTGTGAACACCTTGCCGAACATTTCACTATCCATGAAGCAATTCTGATATTTGCTTGCAGACATTGGTATCCTCAGCTATTTTCCCAATGTGGCAAAAAGTCCGGAACGAACTGTCTAGCAAGTTCTCGCACGCAGATTCCTGCAGCTTGTCTCCTGCTGTATGATAATCTTGTCGAGATCACCCTCATAACATTACGTTTACTAGGGTTGCACTTCATCAACCATGTATCAGACCAGCTTTGGAGTCTGTCCTGTAATCTTAATGTATTCCTCTTAGCTTTGCACTTCCCTCGAGACCTTTGCATCAACTACAAGCATATTCGGATAGGAGTCCATATACCTTCTCGCATGTCATTTAGTTGGATTAATCTTGCTCCGCTCGTCTATAGTTCTCTTACATCATATATCTTACTCTTTTCTTGCTTTTCGATTCTTTAGCGGACCATTTTATGTCCCTATTTTTAAGGTTCACTTGACAGTTATTTAAATAGAAACTTGGAAATCTTAATGTTTTCTCTAAACCTTAGCAACTGTAGCAACTACATTAGGATTGAATTTCATTTACGTATCGTGGAACCCCGAGCAAATCTCTCTACAAGATAGGTAACCAAAATGGTAATGCATACTGTGTCTATTATAACCTGTGATAATTACGGAGCTTCTTGTCCATGTACCTGAAAAAAAGTTCTGTTAACCAGTATGCAACTCCCTTTTTAAGACTGTGGCAACCCCTCCGTCCTTGCGTAGTTTCCTGTATTTGCTACATGTTAGATAAGCCAGTCGCGCACAACCTGAACTCGTTCCAATGTTCCATATTTGTACTTGGTCCAAGGGAATTTTGATAATTTACGCACTAAAAATGCCTTTCTGTCTTCTGTCTGCTGACACGCTAAGGAAACTGTCAGACGCGGAACTAATAATCCCTTTACACAGTTCCCAATAAATCATTCCATTTCCTTTTCAAGAAATTGTGTGGCTGCTGGGGTGAAATATTTTTGAGAAAATGACATTATAGCATGTGCTATAGAAAGCCGGTTGTGTGTGTCTTCTGTCCGTAGACAGAGAGAATTGAAACGTACATTCAACCGTCAAGATAGAGATTGTTGGGATGATACATTTCGGAAAATGTTAGTGTTGAGCAGGAAGGTTGTAACAGCATTATAGTGGGTATGAAGAAGAAAAATGGAGGCGTTAGATGTTCTACCATTGAATGTCATTCCGCCATCCTTTACCTTCCACAGAACGATCAGACGAGGGTCTGAATCTTAATTCTGCTATGGTATCTAAAATTGGAACCTGTTTAAGTAAGTTGTTGCTATCCCGAGTTTTGATTATATTTCTAAGTTTAGTATCATCCGCAAACGTATCACAGATCGGCTTCGAGTTTCTAGCAAGTTGTACAAATAGGACAGGAACAGCAATGGTCTCGAGGACAAAGCCTCTAGAGACGGGGTTGTTCCTGTTCTGAGTCTTTCTTTTATTTCTGTACGTTTAGCACTATCCACAAACAGGCGTATGATATAAGGCTCTGGCAGGAACAGCAGTGGCATTAAGGAAGAGACCTGTGGAACACCACTGGTCTCTTGAACCCAATATAAAAAGCACTTTAGATATGTCTTGTGTTTTCCTTTAGTGTTCATTCCAGGGATGTAATCGTCTTACTGTTGCAGGATTATTTTTTTTCTTTTTAACCAGCCTATCTGGAATGATACCAAATGCTCTCTCGAGTTTATTTCAACACAGTCCTCCTATAGATTTTATATTTTTTTACCAAGCTTGAGCCCAATCTACGTATTCTTAGGATCAAGATGATTCGTAATGCATGGCGAATGCACTGTCCATCGAGGCTGCCTCTCACCGAAGTAGAGTGTCCTTGACAAGTACTCGTCTATTTGTTTTTAGTTTTTTAGTATTTTACTAACTACTTGTCTGTGCAAAGGAGAGAGAGAGAGAGAGAGAGAGAGAGAGAGAGAGAGAGAGAGAGAGAGAGAGAGAGAGAGAGAGAGAGAGACTTTGTATATGAATTGCATACATGAATATTTGTAATAAGCACGCAGTTGTTTAATTCTATAACACAGTATGGGTTGGTGCTCTTGTGAGTGGTGAACCTTGATAATGTTTGTTGATGCAACTGAAAGAGGGTAGGGAAATAAGAGTAACAGCAGTAACACTGCTTTATCGGGTTATGCACAAGGAGTGACAAAGGTAAGGAGGAGGAGCCGAGACGAGGATGGACGAGATGTTAGGGACAGGCTTGGCAGGAATATTGCAGTGCTGGTGAAGGTTAAGGAGCTCATGAAAAGTGTGTCGCTGCCAAATCTTCACGGGGATTCCTTGGGGGAGACAATAAAGCAGACTGCGGTCTTGAGTGTCGACTGCCGTCTCATTCTTGTGTTGCAGGAGCGCAACGGGCGTGGCCGTAGGATCCCGTAGTTTTGGCTGCTTCGCGAGACTAGTGAAGGCGACGTCCCGTGCGAGCCCTTCGGGGGTGGGGGGGGGGGGGGAAGACGAAGTAGACGAGCCACAGCAGAGACATATCAAGCAGAAGGGAAAAATCAGGAGTCACATGGTGGACTCCTACTGGTGGAGGAGGCGCCCTAATGGATACTTGAGTCTGGAGTTTCCTGGCTCAGACTTCAGCAGGCGTCTACCGGCCCGGGGAGCTTGTGGTCTAAGGCAGGCTGACTACCTCACTCGCTTGCCATCGGTGGTCCGGGTATATAAGGGCAGCCAGGTCGGGTCACAAAACGAATTGTAAAAGTCTTTGATTGGTGAAGAAAGGAAGGTACGACCTCTGTCATTAAGGTCGAAGGGGGCTTGATAAGGTGGAAAGTCGCAAGCTCTGACCTCGCCTGAAGCTGGCAGATTTGTATGACCCAGGTGGTTAGCCTAACCTTGGTGGGAGAGGAGGGGCGGGCCGCCAAGCTTGTTCCTGTTGTCCCGTCTGGTGATAGTCAGTCAGTCCGTAGGTGACTGCTGTTACGTCTGGAAAAGTCTGGTCGTTTGCTTAATTAATGCGATAATTGCGGCGGTTTGTGAATGTTGCCACCAAATACTGCTGGGTTTACATTAAATGTTAACAAAATGAGAGGTCAAATTGAAGGAAATACACACGTCAACTCCCTATTAATGTTCACAGTATTTAGGATGGGACTGCTCATGCATTGTGTGTGTATATATACAAACTATAATCAACATTAATTAAAGCCAGGCAGACGACGGATCATTCGCCTACGGAGGTTCCCTTTAGGCATAGGTGGAAATTGTGCCATAGGTGTATCCTTGAGCTGATGATGATAGGCATCATTATCTCTTTAAACGTAATGTTATTTATCGGGTATTAGTGCAGTCGTCAAATGAGCTAGTGCTGTAGCTTCACTGGGAGTCATGCATAATAAATTACATGTACCGACAGTTCCCAGTGACCTTGGGCGTCGTAGGAATAACAAAGTTGGAATGTACTGGCTTTATCGCATAAGTATTTCTTTGACGAATAAAACGATCGAGTAGAATTCGTGTTAAAAGAAAAGTCATTTCCAGTTACAGTATTTGTATGAGAGAGAAAAAAATACACATTCTTCGAGAAATGTGCATTAGCATTGCGTAGCCCGCAGCAAGCTTGTCAGCAGCGCTACCCGATCGACCTCCGCGAGATAAACAATGGCTCCACTCACGATTGCCTTTATTGTGTCTATAGTCAATTGCGAGAAGTCGATCTGTTTGTAACATGAATCACCAATGCACTCGTTCAAGTATGACCAACTAATTACAATGATCTATGAATAGTTGCGGATTATCGTATTTTCGCGAAACACGCCCCTAACTGAGAGTATCGGAATATGAATATTAATGAGGTAGGCCGAGTGCGGGAGCGCGGAGGGGGAGACGGGCCGGGTTGAGAGGCCGCGTCTTTTTATGGAATCAATAACGTACGGGAATGGCGCCGCTATGGCCGCCGCCACCGCACCCCGGGAATCACGCCGCTCCTAAACTCTTCTAAAAAGGTATTTAACTTTTTCTTATAAAATTTTCAATTTTTATTTCGATGTATGTAAAATTATTACAGTAGGGTTATTTGAAAGTAGTTATTTTCATGTTGTGTTGTTCTTGTATATTTTAAAACCAGTCGATTCCTAACTCTTATATCATTGGAACAAAACGGGAACTGCGGGTAGGAAGATCGGGGGTAAGAACTATTTATTACTTTGTTTATTAATAACTAACAACAAATAGTAAATGATGAATTTGCATATCTTTAGGAATCGGAACAAATGCAGATCATATAAGGATAGTCATTTTAAATAATAATTACGTAGGTAAGGAGGAATGGCTATGTTTTTGTTTGGTTGGGAGGGATGAGTTACGGGGTCGGCCTGGCTTCCGCTCGCAGAATGGGGACGGTGGAATTGTGAAAATTACTACCTGGGAGACGGATAACCCTAAGTAATGTTCTTGGCGTACAATACCTATGTAATCCCTTGTATATGTAGTATTCGTTGGGCTTGTTAAGTGTTTTTATTATTAGATTTTGCTTGAGACCGGTTAACAACATTAGGCCTACAGATGTGGCATCAGTCATTGAACTAGCGATTGTGATAGTTTCAATTTGCTTTCATTTCTCCTCCACGTACATTTCAAGTCCCTGCATATCGAGGAAATGGTTGCTGATAAGGATTTCGTATGACATCATTTCTGTGTGTTGCAAATGTCTAAATGCTGAACAGTACATACATTATCTTGAATGTGGGTAAATGTCAGAGTTCAAGATGTGTCTTAAGATCACTGATAACATTTAGAAAACAGATTTTGCTTACAGTTAGTTCTCAAGAATTATTCGCAGTTACGGAACAAATACATAATTGACATTGATTACCGAAGGTGTGAAATGAATCCGATTTTCACTAATGTTGTTAAACTCTTACCTGACTCACACTCCTTTGGTACAGGTATGCTTTTAGTATATTTATTGTTTTTACAAAATCTGATCTCTATTGTGAGCTTACAGTCTTCAGTTGATAGGTTGGGAAGAACATCTCTGGTTGAATATTACCCATTTTACAGCCTTGTACCGTGTACACTTTACAGGAATCTTATCCTCGGCCCACCCAACTTTGTATAAAACAATTGTCACCTTTTAAAGCCACTTGTTTACTAAATGAGAATTATGCAGATACATATTTTTCCTGAAACGTTTTTCAACTTTTGACAAGATATACTGGCATTTTCTTTTGAAATGTGAATTTTTATCTCGGGTATTTTTTATAATAAAGGTTTTTATTCAATGTTGCTGCATTTCAGTGCATATATTTAATTTGTAGGCATGACATCTGTAGATTATGATATAGACTGTTGTAATGAGATAATTGTCACCCATGGCTGGTGATGAGAGGTATGGGACTAGAGGGTATTTCTGAAAATATGAAGAAGTATTAAATAGTTTGATACTCAAATTGGTTTTTAGGCTAGGTTTATTATATTTTGGACTGGTGGGGTTTATAAGAATGTGCAAATGTGTGTGGTTGTAGGCAAGTGATGGGAGATTATTTCATTCAATTACATTTGTCTTTGTGATTTTTATAATTTGTTAGTAAAATTCTTGAAATTTCAATACTGTATAATGTTTCTAAGAAATATTTAATGTGGATGATCCAGTTATTGTATGTCACTGATGGTGTATTACTTAGCATTTTGATTATTTCTTGTGATAGAACAGAGCTAGAAACATTTATACAGATCTTTTTTAAATTTCTTTGAAAAGTTTTCAGTTACATGGAGATTTGGGATTGTTCTTGCTTTAGTGGAAGAACATTTTCTGAGGAGTCATTTAGGTTAGTATTCTATGATATATATTTAGATGTTATATTTTTGATATTGAAAATCTCAGGCATGGGTAAGGATATCACTCCAAGCAGCCATCTATGTCCATGAGTAGGGATCACATATCTTTGCTCTCCGGCATTTATATGTATTCTACTGCTTTTGGATGGTTTAGGTTTTTATCAATTATGTAACTTGTAATATTAAGTTGTGTGAAATAGCGAATGTGGATTGTTTAATGACTGATGTTATTGTTAGTACATTTGTAAAAAAATATTGTAAGAATACATAATCAGTTTTAAACATTTCTTGGCTTTATATGTGAATGTATTCCCACTTTTCTTATTGACTACAAGAGGATTGTAAGTAATATTGTCAGTCAGTCATGACAGGTAGAGATTAAGATTCTTATGATTGATTCTTTTTGCTTTGTATGTTTTTGTTTCTGACATTTCTCTTCCTCTGCTTCTGGGTACAATCTTTCCTCTCTCTTCCTCCATGTTTTCTTCTTTTTCTCTATTATTTTCCACTCCTTTTCTGCTCCAAATCTTTTTCTCCCTTGCCTTTTCATTTTTCTTCATGCCTCCTGCTTCGTTATTACTTCTGTTCATCTTTCTTTTTCTCATCCACCACTTTCTCCCCAGCTGTTTTCTCTTGTTACTCATCCTCTCCATTTTTCTTCTTCCCTTTTTTGTTTTTTCTTTAGTTTTCTGTCCATTATGTTCCTTCTCTTCTGCTTCAGTATATATTCTTTCCTCTCTATCATGTTTTCTTCCTGCTTCTCCATTTCAGCAATGCAGTGTATTTCTTCCAATTTTTATATTGCCATATGTCTTTCCAGTGGATGGGGAGAGAGAATTCTCATTGTTTTGTCCCTAGCTCTTCCATCTCGAACAGAAATGTAGTGAGTGCCAGTATTAAGATATTGGGAGATGAACATATCATAGGCTGGTAGGTGATGTGTTATCTGCAGTGACCATGTACTTTGTATGCACTTCATTGTTTTCCCTGTTTCTCATCCCATCTAGTACTTTTCATTGCTATTCTCCTTCTCTGCATTCCTCTCTTCTCTGTTTCTTTTTGGTTCCATGCTCTTTCCCCTCTACTCTTCCTTCCTGTCCCCTCTCATGTTCCACTTACCTTTCCTCATCCATCTGCTCCTTCCCTGCTTTTTTAGTTTATCCTTTTCCTCTATGTTGCTGCTCTCCTACTTTTTTTCTTTCCCATTTCATTTTCCTCTTTATTCTCATGTCCTCTATTCTGTCTTGTTCATCTTTTTTCTCATCCATTACTTTTCCCTTAGCTGTTTTCACATCTTTTTATATGTTTCCTGAGCACTGTAGACTTCTAGGGATTGCTTTATAAATATATATTTTTTTTTATGCTGAAGTATCCTTTCTCCAGGGGTTCCTGCAGCTTCAGGGATGTGCTACAGTTAGTAGTGGGGCAAAGATGTTCATTGGAGTGATAAGTCTTCAACATTGTTACAACCTTGCTGAAGTTGACTTTTACTTAATGTAACCACAAGCATGTGATGACTGGTAACACTTTGTCTGTTTTTATGATTATCCTTGTATCTGTCCATCATCCATTGGAATTAATTTTAACCCCATAATGCCTTCAGAAGGATATGTGATCAGAGCAATGACTTGTGATGCATATTTATGCTGCAGGTCTTGCACCTCAGTCTCGAGGCATGGGTGGTGGCGGTACATGATTCTTTCTCTTCAGTCAGTCATCCTGTATCAGTGTTGGTGATAACACATTTGTGTAAGTTTCCTGAAAAGAAAATTGAGTGGCTTTTAGCTGGATGTAGAGGACCATGAAGAAAAAGTTGCCCATGATAAGGCAGGAAAAGATTTTCTGGCACTTTTTCAGAGCGATGCTTCTGGTAATTTTGCAAACATATTTATGAATAAATTGTTAGTGAATGAGATTGATTTTAACAAGAAACATTTAATGTTTTAAGATAATATTTATACATAATCACTTGTTTCCTGCATCACTGCCGTAGCTCCAGGAAGCAGATGAAGAATGGCCCATTCACTCGTATACAGATGTATTCATAAACACCCACATACGCACATATACGTACATATACATATCAATATATACATACATATACATATCAATATATACATGCATATACATATACATACGCAGATATTACATGAATACACATGTACATATTCATACTTGATTGCCTTCATCCATTCCTGTCGCAACCCTGCCCTACAGGAAAACAGCATCGCCATCCCCTGCTTCAGTGAGGTAGTGCCAGCAATACAGACAAAAGGCCACATTCACTCACACTCGGTCTCTAGATGTCATGCGTAATGCACTGAAATCACAGCTCCCTATCCACATCCAGGCCCTGCAGACCTTTCCATGGTTTACCCCAGGCACTTCACATGCCCTGGTTCAGTCTTTTAACAGCATGTCGACCCCAGTATACTACATCTTTCCAATTCACTATGTTCCTTGCCCTGCATCTTCCCTTCATGTATGTACAGGCCCCAATCACTCAGAATCCTTTTCACTCCATCCTTCCACCTCCAGTTTGGTCTCCCACTTCAGCTTCTTCCTTCCGCCTGTGACGCACACATCCTCTTTGTCAATCTTTCCTCGCTCATTCTCTCCATATGTCCAAACAATTTCAGCACCCCCTCTGTGCTCTCTAAACCATACTCTTTTTATTTCCACACCTTTCTCTTACCATACATTACTTACTCGATCAAACCATCTCACACTATATAGGGTCCTCAAACATTTCGTTTCCAACACATCCACCCTCCTCTGTACAACACTTATCTGTAGCCCATGCATTGCAACTATGTAACGTTGTTGGAACTACTAATCTTTCATTTTTTTTTTTTTTTTTTATACTTTGTCGCTGTCTCCCGCGTTTGCGAGGTAGCGCAAGGAAACAGACGAAGGAAATGCCCCCCCATACACATGTATATACATACGTCCACACATGCAAATATACATACCTACACAGCTTTCCATGGTTTACCCCAGACGCTTCACATGCCTTGATTCAATCCACTGACAGCACGTCAGCCCCGGTATACCACATCGCTCCAATTCACTCTATTCCTTGCCCTCCTTTCACCCTCCTGCATGTTCAGGCCCCGATCACACAAAATCTTTTTCACTCCATCTTTCCACCTCCAATTTGGTCTCCCTCTTCTCCTCGTTCCCTCCACCTCCGACACATATATCCTCTTGGTCAATCTTTCCTCACTCATCCTCTCCATGTGCCCAAACCACTTCAAAACACCCTCTTCTGCTCTCTCAACCACGCTCTTTTTATTTCCACACATCTCTCTTACCCTTACGTTACTCACTCGATCAAACCACCTCACACCACACATTGTCCTCAAACATCTCATTTCCAGCACATCCATCCTCCTGCGCACAACTCTATCCATAGCCCACGCCTCGCAACCATACAACATTGTTGGAACCACTATTCCTTCAAACATACCCATTTTTGCTTTCCGAGATAATGTTCTCGACTTCCACACATTCTTCAAGGCCCCCAGAATTTTCGCCCCCTCCCCCACCCTATGATCCACTTCCGCTTCCATGGTTCCATCCGCTGCCAGATCCACTCCCAGATATCTAAAACACTTCACTTCCTCCAGTTTTTCTCCATTCAAACTCACCTCCCAATTGACTTGACCCTCAACCCTACTGTACCTAATAACCTTGCTCTTATTCACATTTACTCTTAACTTATTCACATTTACTCTTAACTTTCTTCTTCCACACACTTTACCAAACTCAGTCACCAGCTTCTGCAGTTTCTCACATGAATCAGCCACCAGCGCTGTGTCATCAGCGAACAACAACTGACTCACTTCCCAAGCTCTCTCATCCCCAACAGACTTCATACTTGCCCCTCTTTCCAAAACTCTTGCATTTACCTCCCTAACAACCCCATCCATAAACAAATTAAACAACCAAGGAGACATCACACACACCTGCCGCAAACCTACATTCACTGGGAACCAATCACTTTCCTCCCTTCCTACACGTACACATGCCTTACATCCTCGATAAAAACTTTTCACTGCTTATAACAACTTTCCTCCCACACCATATATTCTTAATACCTTCCACAGAGCATCTCTATCAACTCTATCATATGCCTTCTCCAGATCCATAAATGCTACATACAAATCCATTTGCTTTTCTAAGTATTTCTCACATACATTCTTCAAAGCAAACACCTGATCCACACATCCTCTACCACTTCTGAAACCACACTGCTCTTCCCCGATCTGATGCTCTGTACATGCCTTCACCCTCTCAATCAATACCCTCCCATATAATTTACCAGGAATACTCAACAAACTTATACCTCTGTAATTTGAGCACTCACTCTTATCCCCTTTGCCTTTCATACATACCCATTTTTGCTCTTTGAGATGACATTCTCTCCTTCCACACAATCTTCATTGCTACCAGAACCTTCACCCCCTCCCCCACCCTGTGACTCATTTCCACTTCCACAGTTCCATCCGCTGCTAAGTCCACTCCCAGATATCTATAACACTTCGCCTCCTCCAATTTTTCTCCATTCAAACTTGCATCCCAATTAACTTGTCTCTCAATAGGTCCCTCAACCCTACTGAACCTAATAACCTTAATTTTGTTCACATTTACTGTCAAGTTTCTAGTTTCACACACTTTTCCAAGCTCAATCACCAACCTTTGCAGTTTCTTACACGAATCAGCCATTAGAGCTGTGTATATATATATTATTATTTTTGTAATATACTTTGTCGCTGTCTCCTGTGTTAGTGAGGTAACGCAAGGAAACAGATGAAAGAATGGCCCAACCCACCCTTATACACATGTATATACATACATGCCCACACACGCACATATACATACCTATACATTTCAACATATACATACACAGACATATACATATATACACATGTACATATTCATATTTGCTGCCTTCATCCATTCCCATCACCACCTCGCCACACATGGAATAGCACTCACACACCAAGTGCAAGCACAAGGTAGTGCTAGGAAAAGACAACAAAGGCCACATTCATTCACACTTAGTCTCTAGCTGTCATGTGTAATGCACCGAAACCATAGCTCCCTTTCCACATCTAGACCCCACAAAAGTTTCCATGGTTTACCCCAGATGCTTCACGTGCCCTGGTTCAATCAGTTGACAGCACGTTGACCCTGGTATACCACTTAATTCCAGTTCACTCTATTCCTTGCACGCCTTTCACCCTCCTCTATGTTCAGGCCCCTATCGCTCAGAATTTGTTTGATCCATCCTTCCACCTCCAATTTGGTCTCCCACTTATTGTTCCCTCCACATCTGACACATATATCCTCTTTACCAGTCTTTCCTCACTCATTCTCTCCACTTGACCAAACCAATTTAAAACACCCTCTTCTAATCTGTCAACCACACTTTTTATTACCACACATCTCTCTTACCCTTTCATTACTTACTCGATCAAACCACCTCACTCCACGTATTGTCCTCAAACATCCCATTTCCAACACATCCATCCTCCTCTGCACGACCCTATTATAGCTATGGCCCATGCCTCACAATTGTATAACATTGTTGGAACCACTGTTCCTTCAAACATTCCCACTTTTGCTCCGAGGTAATGTTCTGGCCTTCTGCACATTCCTCAGTGCTCCCAGAACCTTTGCTCCCTCCCCCACCCTATGAATCACTTCCGTTTCCATGGGACCATCTGCTGCTAAATCCACTCCCAGATATCTAAAACACTTCACTTCCTCCAGGTTTTCTCCATTCAAACTTGCCTCCTAATTGACTTGTCCCTCAACCCTACTAACCTAATAACCTTGCTCTTATTCACATCTACTCTCAGCTTTCTTCTTTCACAAACTTTACCGAACTCGGTGACCAGCTGCTGCAGTTTCTCACCCAAATCAGCCATCAGCGCTGTATCATTGATGAACTACAACTGACTTACTTCCTAAGCCCTCTCATTCACAACAGACTGCATATTTGCTCCTCTTTCCAAAACTCTTGCATTCTTCTCCCTAACAACCCCATCCATAAACAAATTAAACAACCATGGAGACATCACACACCCCTGCTGCAAACCGACGTTCACTGACAACCAGTCACTTGCCTTACATCCTCAATAAAAACTTCACTACTTCTAGCAACTTACCTCCCACACCATATACTCTTAATACCTTCCACAGAGCATTTCTTTCAACTCTTATTATATACCTTCTTCAGATCCATAAATGCTACATACAAATCCATTTGATTTTTTAAGTATTTATCGCATACATTCTTCAAAGCAAACATCTGATCCACACATCCTCTACCACTTCTGAAACCATACTGCTCTTCCCCAATCTGATGCTCTGTACATACCTTCACCCTCTCAGTCAATATCCTCCCATATAATTTCCCAGGAATACTCAACAAACTTGTACCTCTGTAATTTGAACACTCACCTTTATCCCCTTTGCCTTTGTACAATGGCACTATGCATGCACACCGCCAATCCTCAGGCACCTCACTATGAACCATACATACATTGAATACCCCCACCATCCAGACAACAACACAGTCACCCCCCATTTTTTTTTGATAAATTCCACTGCAATGCCATTCAAACCCATCTCCTTGCTGGCTTTCATCTTCCGCAAAGCTTTCACTACCTCATCTCTGTTTACCAAACCATTCTCCCTGACCCTCTTACTTCACACACCACCTCAACCAAAACACCCTATATCTGCCTCTCTGTCATCAAGCACATTCAGCAAATACTCACTCCACCTTCTCACATTACCACAACTAGTTATTACCTCCCCATTAACCCCCTTCATCTAAGATTCCATTTGTTCTCTTGTCTTATGCACTTTATATACCTCCTTCCAGAGCATCTTTTTATTCTCCCTAAAATTTGATGATACTCGCTCACCCTAATTCATTTGCCCTCTTTTTCACCTCTTGCAACTTTCTTTTGAACTCCTGCCTCTTTCTTTTATACTTCTTACAGTCATTTGCACTCTTTTCCCCCCAAAATTGTCCATATGTCTTACTTCTTCATCCCATTACTTGCTACCCTTTCTAATATGGCCACCTTCCACCTTTCTCATGCCACAGGCATCTTTTGTGCAAGCCATCACTGCTTCCCTAAATACGTCCCATTCTTCCCCCCACTTCCCTTACATCATTTCCTCTCGCCTTTTTCCAGTCTGTCCTCATTATCTCCTGGTACTTCCTCACACAAGTCTCCTTTCCAAGCTCACTCACTCTAACAACTCTCTTCACCCCAGCCTTCTCCCTTCTTTTCTGAAAACCTCTATAAATCTTCACCTTTGCCTGCACAAGATAATGATCAGACATCCCTCCAGTTGCCCCTCTCAGCACATTAACATCCAAAAGTCTCTCTTTCACGTGCCTATCAATTAACACGTAATCCAATAATGCCCTCTGGCCATCTCTCCTACTTACATACGTATACTTATGTATATCTCTTTTTAAACCAGGTATTCCCAATCACCAGTCCTTTCTCAGCACACAAATCTACATACTCTTCACCATTTCTGTTTACAACACTAAACACCCCTTGTACACCAATTATTCCCTCAATTGCCACATTACTTGCCTTTGCATTCAAATCACCTATCATTATAACCCGGTCTCCTGCATCAAAGCTGCTAACACACTCACTCAGCTGCTCCTAAATCACTTGCCTCTCATGACCAAGTGTACAGGCACCAATAATCACCCATCTCTCTCCATCCACTTTCAGTTTTACCCTTATCAGTCTCGAGTTTACTTTCTTACACTCTATCACATACTCCCACAACTCCTGCTTCAGGAGTAGTGCTACTCCTTCCTTTGCTCTTGTCCTCTCACCAACCCCTGACTTTACTCCCAAAACATTTCCAAACCACTCTTCCTCTTTACCCTTGAGCTTCATTTCAATCAGAGCCAAAAGATCCAGGTGCCTTTTTTCAAACATACTACCTATCTCTCCTCTTTTCTCATCTTGGTTACATCCACACCCATTTAGACACCTCAATCTGAGCGAGCCTTCGAGGAGGATGAGCACTCCTTGCATGACTCCTTCTGTTTCCCCTTTTAGAAAGTTGAAATACAATTAGGGAAGGGTTTCTATCCCCTGCTCCCATCCCCTTTAGTTGCCCTCTACGACACGGGAATGCATGGGAAGTATTCTTTCTCCCCTATACCCAGGGATTTTCTCCCATATAGAGTGAATTGGAATGATGTGATATACATGGGTTGATGTGCTGTTAATGGATTGAACCAAGGCATGTGAAGCGTTGGGTAATTGATATAACATTGTTAGAACCACTATTCCTTCAAACATACCCATTTTTGCTTTCCGAGATAACGTTCTTGCCTTCCACACATTCTTCAACGCTCCCAGAACCTTCGCCCCTTCCCCCCACCCTGTGATTCACTTCCGTTTCCATGGTTCCATCTGCTGCCAAATCCACTCCCAGATATCTATAACACTTCACTATCTCCAGTTTTACTCCATTCAAACTTAGCTCCCAATTGACTTGTCCCTCTACCCCACTGTACATAATAACCTTGCTCTTATTTACGTTTACTCTTAGCTTTCTTCTTTCACACACTTTACCAAACTCAGTGACCAGCTTCTGCAGTTTCTTACCCAAATCAGCCACCAGCACTGTATTATCAGTGAACAACAACTGACTCACTTCCCAAGCCCTCTCATCCACAACAGACTGCATTCTTGCCCCTCTCTCCAAAACTCTTGCATTCACCTCCCTAACAACCCCATACATAAACAAATTAAACAACCATGGAAACATCACGCACCGCTGCTGCAAACCGACATTCACTGAGAACCAATCTCTTTCCTCTCTTCCTACTTGTACACATGCCATACATCCTCGATAAAAACTTTTCACTGCTTCTAACAACTTGCCTCCCACACCATATATTATTAATACCTTCTGCAGTGCATCTCTATCAACTCTTATCATATGCCTTCTCCAGATCCGTAAATGCTACATACAAATCCATTTGCTTTTCTAAGTATTTCTCGCATACATTTTTCAAAGCAATTACCTGATCCACGCATCCTCTACCACTTCTGAAACCACACTGCTCTTCCCCAATCTGATGCTCTGTACATGCTTTCACCCTCTCAATCAATACCCTCCCACATAATTTCTCAGGAATACTCATCAAACTTATACCTCTGTAATTTGAGCACTCACCTTTATCCCCTTTGCCTTTGTACAATGACACTATGCATGCATTCTGCTAATCCTCAGGCACCTCACCATGAGTCATACATATATTAAATATCCTTACCAACCAGTCACCTACACAGTCACCACATTTTTTAATAAATTCCACTGCAATACCATCCAAACCCTCCATCTAGCTGGCTTTCATCTTCCGCAAAGCTTTTACTACCTCCTCTTTGTTTACCAAATCATTTTTCCGAACACTCACTTTGCACACCACCTCGTCCAAAACACCCTATATCTGCCACTCTTATCGTCTAACACGTTAAGCAAACCTTCAAAATACTCACTCCATCATCTTCTCACACCACCACTAGTTTTCACCTCCCCATTAGCCTCCTTCACCAATGTTCCCATATATTTTTTTTCTTCATATTATTCTTTGTCGATGTCTCCCGCGTTAGCGAGGTAGCGCAAGGAAAAAGACGAAAGAATGGCCCAACCCACCCACATACATGCGTACATAATACACGCCCACACACGCACATACACTTACCTATTCATTTCAACATATACATACATACGCAGACATATACATGTATACACATGAACATGTTCATGCTTGCTGCCCTTATTCATATCCATCGCCACCCAGCCATACATGAAATAGCATCCCCCCCCCCCACGCGAGGCATCACTAGGAAAATGACAAAAGGCCACATTCATTCGCACTCAGTCTAGCTGTCATGTGCAATGCACTGAAATCACAGCTCCCTTTCCACATCTAGGCCCCACAAATCTTTCCGTGGTTTACCCCAGACGCTTCACATTCCCTGGTTCAATCCATTGACAATACGTCAATCCCGGTATACTGCATCATTCCAATTCTCTCTCCCTTGCACTCCTTTCACCCTCCTGTAAGTTCAGGCCCCGATCACTCAGAATCTTTTTCACTCCATCCTACCACCTCCAATTTGGTCTCCCACTTCTCCTTGTTCCTTCCACCTCTGACACATATATCCTCTTTGTCAATCTTTCCTCTCATTCTCTCCATGTTACAAAACCATTTCTGTACACTCTCTTCTGCTCTCTCAACCACACACTCTCTCTTTTTTATTACCAAACATCTCTCTTACCCTTTCATTACTTACTTGATCAAACCCCCTCACACCACATATTGTCCTGAAACATTTCATTTCCAACACATCCACCCTCCTCCGCACAACGCTATCTATAGCCCATGCCTTGCACCCATATAACATTGTTGGACCCACTATTCCTTCAAACATACCCATTTTTGCTCTGAGATAACACTCTCGCCTTCCACACATTCTTCATCGCTCCCAGAAACTTCGCCCCCTCCCCCACCCTGTGACTCGCTTCTTCCATGTTTCCATCCGCTGCTAAATCCACTCCCAGATATCTAAAACACTTCATGTCCTCCAATTTTTCCATTCAGACTTATCTCCTAATTAACTTGTTCCTCAACCCTATTGAATGTAATAACCTTGCTCTTATTCACAATAACTCTTGGCTTTCTTTCACACACTTTACCAGACTCAGTCACCATCTTCTGCAGTTTTCTCTCCTGAATCAGCTGCCAGCACTGTATCATCATACTCTCATATACATACATGTGCATATCAACATATGTACAAACATATGTAGATATGTATACATGTACATACATATACTTTCTTGCCTTCATCCATTCCTGTCGCTACCCTGCCCCACAGGAGACAGCATTGTTATCCCCTGCTTCATTGAGGTATCGCCTGGAAAACAGACAATATAAGGCATATTCATTCACACTTGGTTTCTAGCTTTCGTGTGTATTGCGCTGAAACCACAGCTCCCTATCCACATCCAGAAAAGTCAAGTGAGGAATGCTCATCCTCCTCAAAAGGTTAGTATGGGGTGTCTGTGTGTAGGTGCAACTTAGATGAAAAGAAAGGAGAGGTTAGCTGTATGTTTGAGGAAAGGAACGTAGATGTTCTAGATCAGAGTGAAACAAAACTCAGGGGTGACACTGTGTTATGGAAATGTTGTACGGGTAAAGTCAGCAGTTGGTGGAAAGACGAGCTAAGGAAGGTGTTACACTATTGATTAAGGGGCTGTTATGGGTGTATGTGAAACAGTGAAGGAGAGAGAGCTCCAGAATGATGTGAATGAAAATGAAAGAGGATTACAAGAGCTTGGTGATAATTATTGATGATATTTCACCTGGCCTTGAAGAGGAGGATGGTGAGGGGAAAGTGTTTTGGGAGCAGTTTTGATGGTAAAGGTCTAAAGATCAAGTATTGGTAATGGGTGATTTAAATGATTGAGTAATATGGCAATTAAGAGTTTAATTGGGGGATGTGGGCAATTCAAAGAGGTGGATAAGAATAGTGAACAGCTTTTGGAATTGTATGCTGAAAAGGGACGGGGAATACCTGATGTTAAGAGGGACATGCATACTTATATGTGGGTGACTAGAAATGGTGGCTAAAGGGCATTATAGGATTGTTATAATTGAAGGGTGTGCAAAAGAGAACAGTTGGTGGGGTGTCTTGACGATTACTTGGTGCAGGCAAGGGTGAAGCTTTGTAGGGTTTTCTTGAAAGGACATAATATGAGTGAGAAGAGGAAGGTGAAAGTGAAGAGGTATCAGGAGAGATTGCGTGTACTATTGCAAAAGTTGAGAGTAAGTGAAATGAGGGGAGTGGTTGAGGAATGGGAGATATATTTGGAAGCAATGCTGGTATGAACAGGAGTGTGTGGCATAAGGAAGGTTAAAGGGGGGCTGGTGAGAAAGGTTAATGAGTAGTGGGATGATGAAGGAAAACTGCTAGTGCCAAAGAAAAAAGGTGTATAAGCAGTACTTACAGGAAGATTACAAAAGAGAGGGAGATATACAAGAGAGAGGGAAATGTACAAGAGAGAGAGGGATGTGTGTGAGAGGGAGGGACAGGAGGCCAAAAGGAAGGTGCAGAGGTTGAAAAGAGGACAAATAAGAGTTGGGGTGAGCAGATGATTTGTAAACTTCAAGGAGAATGAGATGTTTTGGAAGGAGGTTAATTGTGTGGCAAAAACAAGAGAACTATAGGGGAACATTAGTGAGAGGGGCATATGGGGAAGTAGTTATGGGTAGTGAGGATGGAGGGAGTATTTTGGGGGATTGCTGACTATGTTTGATGATAAAGTGGCAGAAGTAGGGTGCTTTGGTTAGGGAAATGTGCAGAGTAAGTCTTGCAGAATAATTTGTTGAAAAGAGAAGAGGAAGTGAAAACTGTGTATAAGATGAAATGTGGCAAGGCTGTTGTGGATGGTATTGCACTTGAATTTCTTAAAAGGTAGTTACTGTGTTGATTGGTTATTTAGGATTTTCTTTATGTATGGATCATGGGGAGGTGCCTGAGGATTGGTGGACTGCGTGTTTAGTGCCTCTGTGTAAAGGCAAGAGGGACAAAGATGAGTGTTGAAACAGTGCCTCTGTGTAAAGGCAAGAGGGACAAAGATGAGTGTTGAAACTACAGTTATAATTTGTTGAGAATATGTGGTAAGTTGTGTCAGAGAAATGGTGATTGAGAGGTTGAAGGCATGTACAGAGCATTGGATTGGGGAGAAACAATATGGTTTCAGGAGTGGTAGAGGATGTTTGAATTAGGTGCTTGCTCTAAAGAATGTGAGAAATACATATATAAGCAGAAAGGTTTGTATGTGGCATATGTGGATCTGGAGAAATCATATGGCAGGGTTGATAGAAATGCGTATGATAGGTTTGATAGGTGTGGTTGTAAAGATACTAGAGGCAGTGATAAGTTTTTATTAACTATGTAAGGCATTTGTACTAGTAGGATGGAGAATTAGTGGTTCCAGGTGAAGGTTGGTCTGTGGAAGGGATGTGTGATGTCACCTTTGTTTCATTTATTTACATATGGGGTGGTTAGAAAGGTAAATGCAAGGGTCTTAGAGAGTGGTGAGTATGTAGTTTGTAGCAGTGGTGGTGGTGATGCCTGAAAAGTTACTCATTTGTAGTTATGGCACAGGACTGGTGGAAGATATGTGTGAGAAACTGCACAAGTTTATGACTGGGTTTTGGAGTATGTGCAAAAGGAGGAAGTTGAATAAATGTGAACAAAAGCAAGGTTATTAGTATTTATCAGGGCAGAGGGACAGGGTAGTTGGGGTGTGAGTTTGAATGGAGAAAAACTGGAGGAAATAGTGGTTTAGATACCGGGGAGTGAAGGTAGCACTGAATGGAGCATTGGAAGCGGAAGTGGCTTATAAGCCGTGTTATGGGCATAAGGTCAGGAAATGCAGAGGAATTGTGGAAAGAGAAATCATTGTCAGGAAGGTTGAAAATGGGTATGTTTGAAATTACAGTAGTCCCAGCAATATTATATAGATGCAAAGCATAGACTATAGAGGAGGATGGATATGTTGGAAATGTACTGTTTGAGGATACTATGTGGTGTGAGGTGATTTGATCGAGTAATTAATGAAAGGGTAAGAGAGAGGTGTAGTAATAAAAAGTGTGGTTGAGAGAGCTGGTGAAGGTTTGCTGAAATGCTTTGGACATGTGGAGAGAATGAGTGAGGAAAGGTTGACAAAGAGGATATGTCAAAAGTGGAGAGAACAAGGAAAATAGGGAGAGGGAATTATAGATAGAAGGATGGAGTGGAAAATATTTTGACGATTAAGGTCTGAACATGTAGGAGGGTGAAAGGTTTGTACAGGATAGACCGAAATGAAATGAGATGGTATATAGTGGTTGAAGTATTGTTAATGGACTGAACCAGAGCATGTGAAGCATCCTGGTTAAACCTTAGAAAGGTCTGTGGGGCCTTTTTGTGGATGGGGAGCTGTGACTTCGGTTCAGTACACGACAGCTAGAGAATGGATGTGAGCAAATGCAGCCTTTCTTCTGTTCTTGGCACTACCTCACTAAAGCAGGAAATGGCAATTGAGTATGAAAGAGTGTATATTAAGAGTTTGAGGCAATGCTCACATTGTCAGCCACAGTAAATGGCAGTTTTGTGCCACGTTTCTTTTGGAAGAATCTTAACATTAAAATGATGGCAGCATTATCAAGGCCTAGTATAAATTGTATAGTGACATAACTGAAATGTTAATCGAAACATTGTTAATGTGGGTCTTCCTGTGTTTTATTTTCTGTTCTCTTCACACAGAGCTCGATTCTTATCTGATTTCTTCCGATATCACAAATATCCTTGAAAAGATATAATGGTATAATGCAATTGCAATTTTTAGAATGTGCATGGTCCATTTACTTTTTATTGGGACTTAAGTTTGGAATAACGTGAGCATCATTGGGCCGGCAGTGCAGGGGTTTGGCATAGCTAGCACCGTGTGCATAGCATATCATAGATACAGTCTATAGCCACAGTATTTTTTCATGTATAATGTATATTTTTACTTGTTTTGCCCCATGCATTGTGCCACCAAAGTGTCTTTAAGTTCTCATGGTGGTGCATAGAAGCACAAGGCCACCACCTTTGAGGTGTAGCTGAATGTGTTAGATCTGCAAGCTGAAGGGACATTTGGTATTGAGTATGAATCTACTTTTCGGACTATTCATTTAAGTCCAGAGAATATTTAGGAAAGTGCTAAGAGTGGAACATAAATCGCCAAATTCCTGAAGAGGTTCTTGTCGGCATGGTTGTGATACAAGCAAAGGCCCAGAGTATTATATAATGGTGGCAGCATAGACATTTAAAGCATGTCCTGGTTGATGAATTTTAGGAAATGCTACAATTGTCACATAAAGATGACTAATGAGGCTGCTTCTGCCAGTGTCATTAATGTTGAAAATTTTCTGGAAACCATCAGGCCTTTATTAAGGAAGGCAATTGCTTTCCTAAGCAGGTTTTTAATGTGGACAAGGCCACATTATTTTGGAAGTTTGTCTTTGAGTGTACATTTCCCATGAGTTTATATTGTTTACAGAAGAAGAATTATTGTAAAGTTTGCAAATTATAGTGTTTTATATTAAGTGGGATAAGTATACTGTAGTTTTTTACTGGTAAAATATTTGTTTTTCTTGATGATAAAACCCCATAATTTCCATTACTTTGATTTACACGACCACTTTCAAGAGTGTAACTGTTTCGTAAATGGAGAGGTCCCCTTACTTCACAGCTATTTTATGAAGTCATCGGCCTTAATTTCCCCTATACTATGGCCATACCTGGTTTAAAAAGAGAGATATACATAAGTATACGTATGTAAGTAGGAGAGATGGCCAGAGAGCGTTATTGGATTGTGTTAATTGATAGGTGTGCGAAAGAGAGACTTTTGGACGTTAATGTGCTGAGAGGTGCAACTGGAGGGATGTCTGATCATTATCTTGTGGAGGCTAAGGTGAAGATTTGTAGAGGTTTTCAGAAAAGAAGGGAGAATGTTGGTGTGAAGAGAGTGGTGAGAGTGAGCTAGCTTGGGAAGGAGACTTGTGTGAGGAAGTCCCAGGAGAGACTGAGTACAGAATGGAAAAAGGTGAGAACAAAGGATGTAAGGGGAGTGGGGGAGGAATGGGATGTATTTAGGGAAGCAGTGATGGTTTGTGCAAAAGATGATTGTGGCATGAGAAGCACGGGAGGTGGGCAGATTAGAAAGGGTAGTGAGTGATGGGATGAAGTAAGATTATTAGTGAAAGAGAAGACGGACATTTGGATGATTTTTGCAGGGAAATAGTGCGAATGACTTGGAGATGTATAAAAGAAAGAGGCAGGAGGTCAAGAGAAAGGTGCAAGAGGCAAAAAAGAGGGCAAATGAGAGTTGAGGTGAGAGAGTATCATTAAATTTTAGGGAGAATAAAAAGATGTTTTGGAAGGAGGTAAATGAAATGCATAAGACAAGAGAGCAAATGGGAACATCAGTGAAGGGGGCTAATGGGGAGGTAATAACAAGTAGTGGTGATGTGAGGAGGAGATGGAGTGAGTATTTTTAAGATTTGTTAAATGTGTTGTATGATAGAGTGGCAGATATAGGGTGTTTTGGTCGAGGTGGTGTCTGAAGTTTGAAGGCGAGGGAGAATGATTTAGTAAACGGAGAAGAGGTAGTAAAAGCTTTGCGGAATATGAAAGCCGGCAAGGCAGCGGGTTTGGATGGTATTGCAGTGGAATTTATTAAAAAAGGTGGTGATTGTATTGTTGACTGGTTGGTAAGGTTATTTAATGTATGTATGACTCATGGTGAGGTGCCTGAGGATTGGCGGAATGCTTGCATAGTGCCATTTTACAAAGGCAAAGAGGATAAGAGTGAGTGCTCAAATTACAGAGGTATACGTTTGTTGAGTATTCCTGTGAAATTATAAGGGAGGGTATTGATTGAGAAGTGGAAGGCATATACAGAGCATCAGATTGGAGAAGAGCAGTGTGGTTTCAGAAGTGGTAGAGGATTTGTAGATCAGGTGTTTGTTTTGAAGAATGTATGTGAGAAATACTTAGAAAAGCAGATGGATTTGTAAGTAGCATTTAGGGATCTGGAGAAGGCATATGACAGAGTTGATAGAGATGCTCTGTGGAAGGTATTAAGAATATATGGTGTGGGAGGTAAGTTTTTAGAAGCAGTGAAAAGTTTTTATCGAGGATGTAAGGCATGTGTACGTGTAGGAAGAGAGGAAAGTGATTGGTTCTCAGTGAATGTAGGTTTGCAGCAGGGGTGTGTGATGTCTCCATGGTTGTTTAATTTGTTTATGAATGGGGTTGTTAGGGAGGTGAATGCAAGAGTTTTGGAAAGGAGGAAGTATGCAGTCTGTTGTGGATGAGAGAGCTTGGGAAGTGAGTCAGTTGTTGTTTGCTGATGATACAGCGCTGGTGGCTGATTCGGGTGAGAAACTGCAGAAGGGGGATGACTGAGTTTGGTAAAGTGTGTGGAAGAAGAAAGCTAAGAGTAAATGTGAATGAGAGCAAGGTTATTAGGTAGAGTAGGGTTGAGGGACAATTCAACTGGGAGGTAAGTTTGAATCGAGAAAAATTGGAAGAAGTGAAGTGTTTTAGATACCTGGGAGTGGATTTGGCAGCGGATGGAATCATGGAAGCGGAAGTGAATCATAGGGTGGGGGAGGGGGTGAAAATTCTGGGAGTGATGAAAAATATGTGGAAGTCAAGAAAGTTATCTTGGAAAGCAAAAATGGGTGTGTTTGAAGGAATAGTGGTTCCAACAATGTTATATGGTTGGGAGGCATGGGCTATAGATAGAGTTGTGCGGAGGAGGGTGGATGTGCAGGAAATGAGATGTTTGAGGACAACATGTGGTGTGGGGTGGTTTGATCGAATAAGTAATAAAAGGGTAAGAGAGGTGTGTGGTAATAAAAAGAGTGTGGTTGAGAGAGCAGAAGAGGGTGTTTTGAAATTGTTTGGTCACATGGAGAGAATGAGTGAGGAAAGATTGACCAAGAGGATATATGTGTCAGAGGTGGAGGGAACGAGAAGTGGGAGACCAGAATGGAGGTGGATAGATGGAGTGAAGAAGATTTTGAGTGATCGGGGCCTGAACATGCAGGAGGGTGAAAGCGTGCAAGGAATAGAGTTAATTTGAACGATGTGGTATACCAGGGTCATTGTGCTGTCAATGGATTGAACTAGGGCATGTGAAGTGTCTGGGGTAAACCATGGAAAGTTGTGTGGGGCCTGGATGTGGAAAGGTAGCTGTGGTTTTGGTGCATTATACATGACAGCTAGAGACCGAGTGTGAACGAATGAGGCCTTTGTTGTCTTTTCTTAGTGCTACCTTGCACACATGCGGGGGAGGGGGTTGTTATTTCATGTGTGGCGAGGTGGCTACGGGAATGAATAAGGGCAGACAGTATGAAATGTGTACATGTGTATATATGTTTATGTCTGTGTGTATATATATGTATACGTTGAGATGTATAGGTATGTATATGTACATGTGTTGACGTGTATGTATATACATGTGTATGTGGGTGGGTTAGGCCATCCATTTGTCTGTTTCCTTGCGCTACCTCGCCAATGTGGGATACAGGGACAAAGTATAATAAATATAAATCTACTATGGCCATCAGCAGAGCTAACATTAGAGTCTCCCAGGCTAATTTTGTAACTACCAGGCAAGTGTTTGGGGTATGTGTAGCAGATATCTCCATCATTGCTTGTGGTAGTTAAACTGAAATTGCTGTATGAGCCTCGCATACCTTGCCTCATTATTGAAGTGCTTCCACATTTAGCATGTTTTTTAACTTTGAGAGTTTTTTTTTTTTCTTTTTTGCCGCTGTCTCCCGCGTTTGCGAGATAGCGCAAGGAAACAGACAAAAGAAATGGCCCAACCCACCCCCATACACATGTATATACATACGTCCACACACGCAAATATACATACCTACACAGCTTTCCATGGTTTACCCCAGACGCTTCACATGCCCTGATTCAATCCGCTGACAGCACGTCAACCCCGGTATACCACATCGATCCAATTCACTCTATTCCTTGCCCTCGCTTTCACCCTCCTGCATGTTCAGGCCCCGATCACACAAAATCTTTTTCACTCCATCTTTCCACCTCCAATTTGGTCTCCCACTTCTCCTCGTTCCCTCCACCTCCGACACATATCCTCTTGGTCAATCTTTCCTCACTCATTCTCTCCATGTGCCCAAACCATTTCAAAACGCCCTCTTCTGCTCTCTCAACCACGCTCTTTTTATTTCCACACATCTCTCTTACCCTTACGTTACTTACTCGATCAAACCACCTCACACCACACATTGTCCTCAAACATCTCATTTCCAGCACATCCATCCTCCTGCGCACAACTCTATCCATAGGCCACGCCTCGCAACCATACAACATTGTTGGAACCACTATTCCTTCAAACATACCCATTTTTGCTTTCCGAGATAATGTTCTCGACTTCCACACATTCTTCAAGGCTCCCAGGATTTTCGCCCCCTCCCCAACCCTATGATCCACTTCCACTTCCATGGTTCCATCCGTTGCCAGATCCACTCCCAGATATCTAAAACACTTTACTTCCTCCAGTTTTTCTCCATTCAAACTTACCTCCCAATTGACTTGACCCTCAACCCTGCTGTACCTAATTACCTTGCTCTTATTCACATTTACTCTTAACATTCTTCTTTCACACACTTTACCAAACTCAGTCACCAGCTTCTGCAGTTTCTCACATGAATCAGCCACCAGCGCTGTATCATCAGCGAACAACAACTGACTCGCTTCCCAAGCTCTCTCATCCCCAACAGACTTCATACTTGCCCCTCTTTCCAAAACTCTTGCATTCACCTCCCTAACAACCCCATCCATAAACAAATTAAACAACCATGGAGACATCACACACTCCTGCCGCAAACCTACATTCACTGAGAACCAATCACTTTCCTCTCTTCCTACACATACACATGCCTTACATCCTTGATAAAAACTTTTCACTGCTTCTAACAACTTTCCTCCCACACCATATATTCTTAATACCTTCCACAGAGCATCTCTATCAACTCTATCATATGCCTTCTCCAGATCCATAAATGCTACATACAAATCCATCTGCTTTTCTAAGTATTTCTCACATACATTCTTCAAAGCAAACACCTGATCCACACATCCTCTACCACTTTTGAAACCACACTGCTCTTCCCCAATCTGATGCTCTGTACATTCCTTCACCCTCTCAATCAATACCCTCCCATATAATTTCCCAGGAATACTCAACAAACTTATACCTCTGAAATTTGAGCACTCACTCTTATCCCCTTTGCCTTTGTACAATGGCACTATGCACGCATTCCGCCAATCCTCAGGCACCTCACCATGAGTCATGCATACATTAAATAACCTTACCAACCAGTCAATAATACAGTCACCCCCTTTTTTAATAAATTCCACTGCAATACCATCCAAACCTGCTGCCTTGCCGGCTTTCATCTTCTGCAAAGCTTTTACTACCTCTTCTCTGTTTACCAAATCATTGTCCCTAACCCTCTCACTTTGCACACCACCTCGACCAAAACACCCTATATCTGCCACTCTATCATCAAACACATTCAACACACCTTCAAAATACTCACTCCATCTCCTTCTCACATCACCACTACTTGTTATCACCTCCCCATTTGCGCCCTTCACTGAAGTTCCTATTTGCTCCCTTGTCTTACGCACTTTATTTACCTCCTTCCAGAACATCTTTTTATTCTCCCTAAAATTTAATGATACTCTCTCACCCCAACTCTCATTTGCCCTCTTTTTCACCTCTTGCACCTTTCTCTTGACCTCCTGTTTCTTTCTTTTATACATCTCCCACTCAATTGCATTTTTTCCCTGCAAAAATTGTCCAAATGCCTCTCTCTTCTCTTTCACTAGTAATCTTCCTTCTTCATCCCACCACTCACTACCCTTTCTAATCAACCCACCTCCCACTCTTCTCATGCCACAAGCATCTTTTGCGCAATCCATCACTGATTCCCTGAATACATCCCATTCCTCCCCCACTCCCTTTACTTCCATTGTTCTCACCTTTTTCCATTCTGTACTCAGTCTCTCCTGGTACTTCCTCACACAAGTCTCCTTCCCAAGCTCACTTACTCTCACCACCCTCTTCACCCCAACATTCACTCTTCTTTTCTGAAAACCCATACAAATCTTCACCTTAGCCTCCACAAGATAATGATCAGACATCCCTCCAGTAGATGTAGATCTTAATACAAATCAGAAACTATTAATTTTAAAGTCTGGGGATAGGGGAGAAAGGATGCTTCTCACGCATTCCCTGCGTGTCATAGAAGGTGACTAAAGGGGATGGAAGCGGGGGGTTAGAAAGCCCTCCCCTACTTGTATTTTAACTTTCTAAAAGGAGAAACAGAAGGAGGAGTCACATGGGGAGTGCTCATCCTTCTCGAAGGCTCAGATTGGGGTGTCTAAATGTGTGTTGATGTAACCAAGGTGAGAAAAAAGGAGAGATGGGTAGTATATTTAAGGAAAGGAACCTGGATGTTTTGGCTCTGAGTGAAACGAAGCTCAAGGGTGAAGGGGAAGAGTGGTTTGGGAATGTTTTCGCAGTAAAGTCAGGGGTTGGTGAAAGGACAAGTGAAGGAAGGAGTAGCACTACTGAAACAAGAGTGGTGGGAGTATGTGATAGAGTGTAAGAAAGTGATCTCTAGATTGGGTAAAACTGAAAGTGGTGCCTATGCACCTGGGCATGAGAAGAAAGATCATGAGAGGCAAGTGTTTTGGGAGCAGCTGAGTGAGTGTGTTAGCAGTTTTGATGCACAAGACCGGGTTATAGTGATGGGTGATTTGAATGCAAAGGTGAGTAATGTAGCAGTTGAGGGAATAATTGTTGTACATGGGGCGTTCAGTGTTGTAAATGGAAATGGTGAAGAGCTTGTAGATTTGTGTGATGAAAAAGGGCTGATGATTGGGAATACTTGGTTTAAAAAGAGAGATATATGTAAGTATACATATGTAAGTAGGAGAGATGACCAGAGAGCTTTATTGGATTATGTGTTAATTGATAGGGGCGTGAAAGAGAGACTTTTGGATGTTAATGTGCTGGGAGGTGCAACTAGAGGGATGGCTGATCATTATCTTGTGGAGGCGAAGGCCAAGATTTGTAGAGGTTTTCAGAAAAGAAGAGATAATGTTGAGGTGAAGAGAGTGGTGAGAGTAAGTGAGCTTGGGAAGGAGACTTGTGTAAGGAAGTACCAGAAGAGACTGAGTGCAGAATGGAAAAAGGTGAGAACAAAGGACATAAGGGGATTGGGGGAGGAATGGGATGTATTTAGGGAAGCAGTTATGGCTTATGCAAAAGATGCTTCTAGCATGAGAAACATGGGAGGTGGGCAGATTGGAAAGGGTAGTGAGTGGTGGTATGAAGAAGTAAGATTATTAGTGAAAGAGAAGAGAGGTGTTTGGACGATTTTTGCAGGGAAATAGTGCGAATGACTTGGAGATGTATAAAAGAAAGAGGCAGGAGGTCAAGAGAAAGGTGCATGAGGTAAAAAAGAGGGCAAATGAGAGTTGGGGTGAGAGAGTATCATTAAATTTCAGGGAGAATAAAAAGATGTTTTGGAAGGAGGTAAATGAAATGCATAAGACAAGAGAACAAATGGGAACATCAGTGAAGGGGCTAATGGGGAGGTGATAACAAGTAGTGGTGATGTGAGATAGAGATGGAGTGAGTATTTTTAAGATTTGTTAAATGTGTTATATGATAGAGTGGCAGATATAGGGTGTTTTGGTCAAGGTGGTGTGCGAAGTGAGAGGGTGAGGGAGAATGATTTAGTAAACGGAGAAGAGGTAGTGAAAGCTTTGCGGAATATGAAAGCCGGCAAGGCAGCGGGTTTGGATGGTATTGCAGTGGAATTTATAAAAAAAAAAGGGGGTGACTGTATTGTTGACTGGTTGGTAAGGTTATTTGATGTATGTATGACTCATGGTGAGGTGCTTGAGGATTGGCGGAATGCATGCATAGTGCCATTTTACAAAGGCAAAGGGGATAAAGGTCAGTGTTCAAATTACAGAGGTATAAGTTAGTTGAGTATTCCTGGGATATTATATGGGAAGATGTTGATTTAGAGGGTGAAAGCATATACAGAACATCAAACTGGGGAAGAGCAGTGTGGTTCCAGAAGTGGTAGATGATGTTTGGATCAGATGTTTGCTCTGAAGAATGTATGTGAGAAATACTTAGAAAAACAAATGGATTTGTATGTAGCATGTAGGGATCTGGAGAAGGCATATGATAGCATTGATAGAGATGCTCTGTGGAAGGTATTGAGAGTATATGTAGGAGGCAAGTTGCTGGAAGCAGCAAAAAGTTTTTATCGATGATGTAAGGCATGTGTACGAGTAGGGAGAGAGGAAAGTGATTGGTTCTCGGTGAATGATTGTTTGCGGCAGGGGTTTGTGATGTCTCCATGGTTGTTTAATTGTTTATGTATGGGGTTGTTAGGGAGGTGAATGCAAGAGTTTTGGAAAGAGGGGCAAGTATGCAGTCTGTTGTGGATGAGAGGGCTTGGGAAGTGAGTCACTTGTTGTTTGCTGATGATACAGTGCTGGTAGCTGATTCGGGTGAGAAACTGCAGAAGGTGGTGACTGAGTTTGCTAAAGTGTGTGAAAGAAGAAAGCTAAGAGTAAATGCGAATAAGAGCAAGGTTATTAGGTACAGTAGGGTTGAAGGACAAGTCAATTGGGAGGTAAGTTTGAATGGAGAAAAACTGGAGGAAGTGAAGTGTTTTAGATATCTGGGAGTGGATTTGGCAGCAAATGGAACCATGGAAGTGGAAGTGAGTCACAGGGTGGGGAGGGGCGAAAGTTCTGGGAGCGTTGAAAAATGTGTGGAAGGCGAAAACATTATCTTGGAAAGCAAAAATGGGATGTTTTATGGTTACAAAGCATGGGCTATAGATAGGGCTGTGTAGAGAAGGGTGGATGTGTTGGAAATGAGATGTTTGAGGACAATACGTGGTGTGAGGTGGTTTGATCGAGTAAGTAATGAAAGGGTGAGAGAGATGTGTGTTAATGAAAAGAGTGTTGTTGATAGAGCAGAAGAGGGTGCATTGAAATGGTTTAGTCACATGGAGAGAATGAGTGAGGAAAAATTGACAAAGAGGATGCATGTGTCAGAGGTGGAGGGAATAAGGAGAAGTGGGAGACCATATTGGAGGTGGAAGGATGGAGTGAAAAAGATTTTGGGCGAATGGGGCCTGAACATGCAGGATGGTGAAAGGCATGCAAAGAATAGAATGAATTGGAATGCTGTGGTATACCGGGGTCGATGTGCTGTCAGTGGATTGAACCAGGGCATGTGAAGCATCTAGGGTAAACCATGGAAAGTTTTGTGGGGCCAGGATGTGGAAAGGGACCCTTGGTTTCGGTGCGTTATACATTACAGAAGAGACTGAGTGTGAACGAATGTGGCCTTTGTTGTCTTTTCCTAGCGCTACCTTGTGCGCATGTGGGGGGGAGAGGGTTGTCATTTTGTGTGTGGCGGGGTGACGATGGTAATGAATGAAGGCATCAGGTATGAATTATGTACATGTGTATGTATGTATATGTCTGTGTATATATATATATATATATATATATATATATATATATATATATATATATATATATATATATATTATTTTTGTATTATACTTTGTCGCTGTCTCCCGCATTTGCGAGGTAGCGCAAGGAAACAGACGAAAGAAATGGCCCAACCCCCCCCCCATACACATGTATATACATACGTCCACACACGCAAATATACATACCTACACAGCTTTCCATGGTTTACCCCAGACGCTTCACATGCCTTGATTCAATCCACTGACAGCACGTCAACCCCGGTATACCACATCGCTCCAGTTCACTCTATTCCTTGCCCTCCTTTCACCCTCCTGCATGTTCAGGCCCCGATCACACAAAATCTTTTTCACTCCATCTTTCCACCTCCAATTTGGTCTCCCTCTTCTCCTCGTTCCCTCCACCTCTGACACATATATCCTCTTGGTCAATCTTTCCTCACTCATTCTCTCCATGTGCCCAGACCACTTCAAAACACCCTCTTCTGCTCTCTCAACCACGCTCTTTTTATTTCCACACATCTCTCTTACCCTTACGTTACTCACTCGATCAAACCACCTCACACCACACATTGTCCTCAAACATCTCATTTCCAGCACATCCATCCTCCTGCGCACAACTCTATCCATAGCCCACGCCTCGCAACCATACAACATTGTTGGAACCACTATTCCTTCAAACATACCCATTTTTGCTTTCCGAGATAATGTTCTCGACTTCCACACATTCTTCAAGGCCCCCAGAATTTTCGCCCCCTCCCCCACCCTATGATCCACTTCCGCTTCCATGGTTCCATCCGCTGCCAGATCCACTCCCAGATATCTAAAACACTTCACTTCCTCCAGTTTTTCTCCATTCAAACTCACCTCCCAATTGACTTGACCCTCAACCCTACTGTACCTAATAACCTTGCTCTTATTCACATTCACTCTCAACTTTCTTCTTCCACACACTTTACCAAACTCAGTCACCAGCTTCTGCAGTTTCTCACATGAATCAGCCACCAGCGCTGTATCATCAGCGAACAACAACTGACTCACTTCCCAAGCTCTCTCATCCCCAACAGACTTCATACTTGCCCCTCTTTCCAAAACTCTTGCATTTACCTCCCTAACAACCCCATCCATAAACAAATTAAACAACCATGGAGACATCACACACCCCTGCCGCAAACCTACATTCACTGAGAACCAATCACTTTCCTCTCTTCCTACACGTACACATGCCTTACATCCTCGATAAAAACTTTTCACTGCTTCTAACAACTTTCCTCCCACACCATATATTCTTAATACCTTCCACAGAGCATCTCTATCAACTCTATCATATGCCTTCTCCAGATCCATGTGTGGTGTAAGGTGGTTTGATCGAGTGAGTAACGTAAGGGTAAGAGAGATGTGTGGAAATAAAAAGAGCGTGGTTGAGAGAGCAGAAGAGGGTGTTTTGAAGTGGTTTGGGCACATGGAGAGGATGAGTGAGGAAAGATTGACCAAGAGGATATATGTGTCGGAGGTGGAGGGAGCAAGGAGAAGAGGGAGACCAAATTGGAGGTGGAAAGATGGAGTGAAAAAGATTTTGTGTGATTGGGGCCTGAACATGCAGGAGGGTGAAAGGAGGGCAAGGAATAGAGTGAATTGGAGCGATGTGGTATACCGGGGTTGACGTGCTGTCAGTGGATTGAATCAAGGCATGTGAAGCGTCTGGGGTAAACCATGGAAAGCTGTGTAGGTATGTATATTTGCGTGTGTGGACGTGTGTATATACATGTGTATGGGGGGGGTTGGGCCATTTCTTTCGTCTGTTTCCTTGCGCTACCTCGCAAACGCGGGAGACAGCGACAAAGTATAAAAGAAAAAAAAAATATATATATATATTTATACGTTGAAATGTACAGGTATGTATATGTGCATGTGTGGATGTGTATGTATATACATGTGTATGTGGGTGGGTTGGGCCATTCTTTCATCTCTTTCCTTATGCTACCTTGCTAATGCGGGAGACAGCGACAAAGTATAATATTGAAAAATATATATATTTATATATAGGGAAGAAAGAATACTTCCCACGCATTCCTCATGTGTTGTAGAAGGCGACTAAAGGGGACAGGAGCGGGGGGCTGGAAACTCTCCCTCCTTGTATTTTAACTTTCTTAAGGGGAAACAGAAGGAGTCACGTGGGGGTGCTCATCCTCCTCGAAGGCACAGATTCGGGTGTCTAAATGTGTGTGGATGTAACCAAGATGAGAAAAAAGGAGAGATAGATAGTATGTTTGAGGAAAGGAACCTGGATGTTTTGGCTCTGAGTGAAATGAAGCTCAAGGGTAAAGGGGAAGAGTGGTTTGGGAATGTTTTGGGAGTAAAGTCAGAGGTTATTGAGAGGACAAGAGCAAGGGAAGGAGTAACTCTACTCTTGAAACAGGAGTGCTGGGAGTATGTGATAGAGTGTAAGAAAGTAAACTCTAGATTGATATGGGTAAAACTGAAAGTTGATGGAGAGAGATGGGTGGTTATTTGTGCATATGCACCTGGGCATGAGAAGAAAGATCATGAGAGGCAAGTGTTGTGGGAACAGGTGAGTGAGTGTGTTAGTAGTTTTGATGCATGAGACTGGGTTCTAGTGATGGGTGATTTGAATGCAAAGGTGAGTAATGTGGCAGTTGAGGGAATAATTGGTGTTCATGGGGTGTTCAGTGTTGGAAGTGGTGAAGAGCTTGTAGATTTATGTGCTGAAAAAGGACTGGTGATTGGGAATACCTGGTTTAAAAAGAGAGATATACATAAGTATACGTATGTAAGCAAGAGAGATGGCCAGAGATCATTATTGGAGTAAGTATTAATTGATAGGCGCACGAAAGAGAGACTTTTGGATGTTAGTGTGCTGAGAGGTGCAACTGGAGGGATGTCTGATCATTATCTTGTGGAGGCAAAGGTGAAGATTTGTAGAGGTTTTCAGAAAAGAAGAGAGAATGTTGGGTGAAGAGTTGTGAGAGTAAGTGAGCTTGGGAAGGAGACTTGTGTGAGGAAGTTCCAGGAGACTGAGTACAAAATGGAAAAAGGTGAGAACAAAGGATGTAAGGGGAGTGGGGGAGGAATGAGATGTATTTAGGGAAGCGGTGATGGCTTGCGCAAAAGATGCTTGTGGCATGAGAATCGTGGGAGGTGGGCAGATTAGAAAAGGTAGTGAATGGTGGGATGAAGAAGTAAGATTATTAGTGAAAGAGAAGAGAGAGACCTTTGGACGATTTTTGCAGGAAAATCATGCAAGTGAGTGGGAGATGTGTAAAAGAGAGAGGGAGGAGGTCAAGAGAAAGGTGCAAGAGGTGAAAAAGAGGGCAAATGAGAGTTGGGGTGAGAGAGTATCATTAAGTTTTAGGGAGAATAAAAGGATGTTTTACCAGGAGGTAAATAAAGTGCGTAAGACAAGGGAACAAGTGGGAACATCAGTGAAGGGGGCTAATGGGGAGGTGATAACAAGTAGTGGTGATGTGAGAAGGAGATGGAGTGAGTATTTTGAAGGTTTGTTGAATGTGTTTGATGATAGAGTGGCAAATATAGGGTGTTTTGGTCGAGGTGGTGTGCAAAGTGAGAGGGTTAGGGAGAATGAATGATTTGGTAAACAGAGAAGAGGTAGTAAAAGCTTTGCGGAATATGAAAGCCGACAAGGCAGTGGGTTTCGATGGTATTGCAGTGGAATTTATAAAAAAATGGAGTGACTGTATTGTTGACTGGTTGGTAAGGTTATTTAATGTATGTATGACTCATGGTGAGGTGCCTGAGGATTGGCGGAATGCTTGCATAGTGCCATTGTACAAAGGCAAAGGGGATAAAAGTGAGTGTTCAAATTACAGAGATATAAGTTTGTTGAGTATTCCTGGTAAATTATAAGGGAGGGTATTGATTGAGAGAGTGAAGGAATGTACAGAGCATCAGACAGGGGAAGAGCAGTGTGGTTTCAGAAGTGGTAGAGGATGTGTAGATCGGGTGTTTCCTTTGAAGAATGTATGTGAGAAATACTTAGAAAAGCAGATGGATTTGTATGTAGCATTTATGGATCTGGAGAAGGAATATGATAGAGTTGATAGAGATGCACTGTGGAAGTTATTAAGAATATATGGTGTGGGAGGTAAGTTGTTAGAAGCAGTGAAAAGTTTTTATCGAGGATGTAAGGTATGTGTATGTGTAGGAAGAGAGGAAAATGATTAGTTCTCGGTGAATGTTGGTTTGTGGCAGGGGTGTGTGATGTCTCCATTGTTGTTAAATTTATTATGAATTGGGTTGTTAGGGAGGTGAATGCAAGAGTTTTGGAAAGAGGGGCAAGTATGCAGTCTGTTGTGGATGAGAGAGCTTGGGAAGTGAGTCAGTTGTTATTTGGTGATGATACAGCGCTGGTGCTGATTCATGTGAGAAACTGCAGAAGGTGGTGACTGGGTTTGGTAAAGTGTGTGAAAGAAGAAAGCTGAGAGTAAATGTGAATAAGAGCAAGGTTATTAGGTACAGTAGGTTTGAGGGACAGGTCAATTGGGAGGTAAGTTTGAATCGAGAAAAACTGGAGGAAGTGAAGTGTTTTAGATATCTGGGAGGGGATTTGGCAATGGATGGAACCATGGAAGCGCAAGTGAATCATAGGGAGGGGGACGGTGTGAAAATTCTGGGAGCATTGAAGAATGTGTGGAAGTCGAGAATATTATCTCGGAAAGCAAAAATGGGTATGTTTGAAGGAATAGTGGTTCCAACAATGTTATATGGTTGGGAGGCGTGGGCTATTGATAGAGGTGTGCGGAGGAGGGTGGATGTGCTGGAAATGAGAACTTTGAGGACAATATGTGGTATGAGGTGGTTTGATCAAGTAAATAATGAAAGGGTAAGAGAGATGTGTGATAATTAAAAGTGTGGTTGAGAGAGCAGAAGAGGGTGTTTGAAATGGTTTGGTCACCTGGAGAGAATGAGTGAGGAAAGATTGACCAAGAGGTGGAGGGAACGAGGAGAAGTGGGAGACCGAATTGGAGGTGGAAAGATGGAGTGAAAAAGATTTTGAGTGATCGGGGCCTGAACATGCAGGAGGGTGAAAGGCGTGTAAGGAATAGAGTGAATTGGAAAGATGTGGTATACCGGGGTCGACATGCTGTCAGTGGATTGAACCAGGGCATGTGAAGTGTCTGGGGTAAACCATGGAAAGTTGTGTGGGGCCTGGATGTGGAAAGGGAGCTGTGGTTTCAGTGCGTTATACTTGATACCTAGAGACTGAGTATGAACAAATGAGGCCTTTGTTGTGTTTTCCTAGCGCTACCTCGTGCACATGCGGGGGGAGGGGGTTGTTATTTCATGTGTGGCGGGGTGGCGATGGGAATGAATGAAGGCAGACTATGAATTATGTACTTGTGTATATATGTATGTCTGTGTGTGTATATATATGTATACATTGAGATGTATAGGTATGTATATTTGCGTGTGTGGACGTGTATGTATATACATGTGTATGTGGGTGGGGTGGGCCATTCTTTCGTCTGTTTCCTTGCACTACCTCGCTAACCCGGGAGACCGACAAAGTAAAATAAATAAATAAATTCCTTCAAACATACCCATTTTTGCTTTCCGAGTTTAATGTTCTCGACTTTCCCACACATTCTTCAAGGCTCCCAGGATTTTCCCCCCCTCCCCAACCCTATGATCCACTTCCATTTCCATGGTTCCATCCGTTGCCAAAATCCACTCCCAATATCTAAAACATTTTACTTCCTCCAGTTTTTTCCATTCAAACTTACCCCCCAAAATTGACTTGACCCCCCAAACCCCTGCTGAAACCAATTACCTTGCTCTTTTTTCACTTTTACTTTTTAACTTCTTTTTTCCACACACTTTCCAAACCCCAGTCACCAGTTTCTGCATTTTTCTCACATGAATCGCCACCACGCTGTATTCACAGCGAAAAAACAACTGACTCGCCCCCCAAGCTCTCTCATCCCCAACAGACTTCATACTTGCCCCTCTTTCCAAAACTTTTTGCATTCACCTCCCTAACAACCCCATCCTTAAAAAAATTTAAACAACCATGGAGACATCACAAAACTCCTGCCGAAAACCCTTTTAAAACCACGAAAACCCAATCACTTTCCTCTCTTCCCAACACTACACATCCCTTACACCCTTTGAAAAAAAACTTTTCACTGCTTCTAACAATTTTTCCCCCACACCATATATTCTTAAAAACCTTCCCAGAGCATCTCTATCAACTCAAAATCATACCTTCCCCAATCCATAAATCCCTACATACAAATCCATCTCCCTTTTCTAAGTTTTTCTCACATACATTCTTCAAACAAACACCTGACCCCCACACACCCTCTACCATTTTAAAAACCACACTGCTCTTCCCCAATCTGATGCTCTTACTTTCCCTTCACCCTCTCAATCAATACCCTCCCATATAATTTCCCAGGAATACTCAAAAAACCCCTTATCCCTCTGAAATTTGAGCACTCACCCCTTATCCCCTTTTTCCCTTTTGGGCCCAATGGCACTATGCACGCATTCCGCCAATCCTCGGGCACCCACCATAAATCATCATACATTAAAAAACCCCTTACCAACCATCAAAATACAGTCCCCCCCTTTTTTAATAAACCACTGAATACCATCCAAACCTCTGCCTTGCCGGCTTTCATCTTCGGGCAAAGCTTTTACCCCTCTTCTCTTTTTTCCCAAAATTTCCATTGCCCCTAACCCTCTCACTTTGCACACCCCCTCGCCCAAAACCCCCCTATATCGGGCCCACTCTATAAATCAAACACTTTCAACACCCCCTTTCAAAATACTCACCCATCCCCTTTCCTCACATCACCACTACTTGTTATCACCCCCCCAAAATTTGCGCCCTTCACTGAATTTTCCTATTTGTTTTCCCTTTCAAAACGCACTTTTTTTTACCTCCTTTCCAGAACATCTTTTTTATTCTCCCAAAAATTTTAAAATGAAAACCCCTCTCCCCCCAAACCCTTTTCATTTGCCCTCTTTTTCACCTCTTGCACCTTTCTCTTGACCTCCTGTTTCTTTCTTTTATAAAACTCCCCCCTCAATTGCATTTTTTCCCTGAAAAAAATTGTCCCAAATGCCTCTCTTTTCTCTTTCACTAGTAATTTTCCTTCTTCATCCCCCCACTCACTCCCCTTTTCAAATCAACCCACCTCCCACTTTTCTCATGCCACAAGCATCTTTTCCCAAACCCAAATCACTGATTCCCGAATAATCCCTTCCTCCCCCACTCCCTTTACCCTTTGTTCTAAACCTTTTTCCCATTCCCGTACTCGTCTCTCCTGGGAAATTCCTCACAAAGTCTCCTTCCCCCAAACTCACTTACTCTCACCCCCTCTTTACCCCAACCCTTCACTCTTCTTTTCTGAAAACCCATACAAATTTCACCTTAGCCTCCACAAGAAATATCAACATCCCCCCAGTAGATGTAGACTTAATACAAAACAGGGAAAATATTAATTTTAAATCTGGGGATAGGGGAAAAGGATGCTTTTTCACGCATTCCCTGCGTGTCATAGAAGGTGACTAAAGGGGGTGGAAAACCGGGGGGTTTAAAACCCCCCCCTACTTGTATTTTTAAATTTTTAAAAGGGGAAACAGAAAGGAGTCACATGGGGGGTGCTCATCCTTCCGAAGGGTTTAGATTGGGGTTTTCCCAAATGTGTGTTGATGTAACCAAGGTGAAAAAAAAGGGAAAATGGGTAAATATATTTAAAGGGAAAAGGGCCGGATGTTTTGGCTCTGAGGGAAAAAAGGAAAAACCAAGGGTTTAAGGGGAAGAGTGGTTTGGGAAGTTTTCGCAGTAAAGTCAGGGGTTGGGAAAGGACAAGGGAAGGAAGGGGGGTAGCACAAAATGAAACAAGAGGGTGGGATATGGATAGAAATGTAAGAAAGGATCCTGATTGGGGGAAAAACTGAAAGTGGTGCCTATGCACCTGGGCATGAAGAAAAAAGAACATGAGAAAGGGAAGTTTTTGGGAGCAGCTGAATGATGTGTTAGCAGTTTTGATGCACAAGACCGGGTTATAGTGATGGGGGAAATTTTAATGCAAAGGGATAATGGGGCAGTTGAGGGGAAAAATTGTTGTACAAAGGGCTTCAATTGGGGTAAATGGAAATGGTGAAGAGCTTGAAAATTTGTGGGGGGAAAAAAAAGGGGTGATAAATTGGAAAAAACTTGGGTTTAAAAAAAAAGAGATATATGAAAATATACATATGTAATAGGGGAGATGACCCAAAAGCTTTATTGGATTATGTGTTAATTGATAGGGGGGTGAAAGAGAGACTTTTGGATGTTAATTTTGCTGGGAGGTGCAACTAGAGGGAGGCTGAAACATTATCTTGTGGAGGCGAAGGCCAAATTTGTAAGGTTTTCAGAAAAGAAGAAAATAATTTGGGGGGTGAAGAGGGGGTGGTGAGAGTAAGTGAGCTTGGGAAGGGGACTTGTTTTAAGGGAAATACCCAAAAAGAGACTGAGTGCAGAAAGGAAAAAGGTGAAAACAAAGGACATAAGGGGATTGGGGGGGGAATGGGATGTAAATTTTGGGAAGCAGTTATGGCTTATGCAAAAATGCTTTTAGCAAAGAAAACATGGGAGGGGGGCAAATTGGGAAAAGGGGAGTGAGTGGGGGTATAAGAAGTAAGAATTTTAGTGAAAAAGAAGAGAGGTGTTTGGACGATTTTTGCAGGGAAAAGTGCGAATGGGCTTGGAGTTTTAAAAGAAAGAGGCAGGAGGTCCAAGAGAAAAGGGGCAAGAGGTAAAAAAAAGGGCAAATAGAGTTGGGGGAGAGAGGGAACATTAAATTTTTTGGGGGGGAAAAAAAAATGTTTTTTGGGAAAGGGGGTTTAAAAGAAAAACAAAGACAAGAGAACAAATGGGGAAAATCAGTGAAGGGGCTAATGGGGGGGTGATAACAATAGTTGGGGATGTGAAAGGGGATGGAGTGAATATTTTTAAGATTTTTTAAATGTGTTATATATAGATGGCCCGATATAGGGGGTTTTGGTCAAAAAGGTGTGCAAATGAGAGGGTTGGGGGAAGAAAGATTTTAAAACCCGGGGAAGAGGTAAATGAAAAACTTTGCGGAATAAGAAAGCCGGCAAGGCAGCGGGTTTTTGGGTGGGGTTTTCAGTGGAATTTATAAAAAAAAAAAAGGGGGGGAAATGTATTGTTGATGGTTGGGAAAGGGTTTTTTAAAGTATTATGACTCATGGTTTAGGTGCTTGAGGGTTTGGGGGAATGCTTTCATAGTGCCATTTTACAAAGGGAAAGGGGATAAAGGGCAGTGTTCAAATTACAGAAGGTAAAAAATTAAAGTTGAGTATTCCTGGGATTTTAATAGGGGAAGATGTTATTTAGAGGGTGAAAGCATATACAAAACACCCAAACGGGGGAAGACCCAGTTGGTTCCAGAAGGGGTAGATGATGTTTGGATCAGATTTTTGCTCTGAAAAAAGTATGGAGAAAAAACTTAGAAAAAAAAAAAGGATTTGTAGAGCATGTGGGACCCTGGAAAGGCTTTTGAAGAAAATTAAAATAGAAGCTCTGTGGAAAAAAATTGAAGTAAATTAGGAGGCAATTGCGGGAAGCACAAAAATTTTTTATCGATGATGTAAGGGCATGTGTACGGTGGGAAAGAGGGGAAATGATTTTTTTCTCGTGAATGAGGTTTGGGGAAAGGGTTTTTAAAGCCCCCAAAAGGTTTTTAAATTTTGTTTATGAAAGGGGTTGTTAGGGGGGGTGAATGCAAGGTTTTGGAAAGGGGGGAAAGTATCATCTGTTGTGGATGAAGGGCTTGGGAATGAGCATTGTTGTTTGCTGATGATACATTTGCGGTACTGATTCGGGGGGAGAAACTGCAGAAGGGGGTGACTGATTTTGCTAAAGTGTGTAAAAGAAGAAAGCTAAGAGAAAATTTGCGAATAAGAGAAAGGGTTATTGGGACAGGGGGTTTGAAGGACAATAAAATTGGGGGAAAGGGTTTGAATGGAGAAAAACGGGAAAGGAAGTGAAGGGGTTTTAGATATCGGGGAGTGGTTTTGGCAGCAAAGGGAAACCAGGGAAAGTGGGCGGGTAAACGGGGTGGGGGGGGGGCGAAATTTCGGGAGCTTTTAAAAAAGTGTGGGGGGGCGAAAACATTATCTTGGAAAGCAAAAAGGGGATGTTTTATGGTTACAAAGCATGGGCTAAAAGATAGGCGGTGTAGAGAAGGGTGGATGTTTGGAAATGAGATTTTTGAGGACAATACGTGGTGTGAGGTGGTTTGATCGAAAAAGTAATAAAAAGGGGGAAGAGAAGTGTGTTAAAGAAAAGGTTTTTTGAAAAAAGCAGAAGAGGGTGCATTGAAAATGGTTTTTAAAATCCCCATGGGGAGAAAGATGAGGGAAAAATTGACAAAGAGGATTCATTTTTCAGAGGGGGAGGGGAAAAAGGAGAATTGGGGGGGCCAAAATTTGGGGGTGGAAAGGGGGAGTGAAAAAGATTTTTGGGGCGAATTTTTTTCCTGAACATGCAGGATGGGTGAAAGGCAAGCAAAGAATAGAATGAATTGGGAAAGCTGTGGAAAACCCGGGGCGATTCCCCTTTAGGGAATTTTTAACCAGGGGATGGGGAAGCATCTAGGGGAAACCAGGGAAAAATTTTTTGGGGGCCCGGGTGTGGGAAAAAGGGGCCCTTGGTTTCGGTGCGTTAAACATTCAAAGAGACTGAGTTTTGAACGAATGGGGGCCTTTGTTGTCTTTTCCTAGCGCTACCTTTTTGCGCAGGGGGGGGAAGGGTTGGGCATTTTGTGTGTGGGGGGGTGACGATGGTAAAATGAATGAAGGGAAACAGGGAGAATTTTTGTACATTGTATGTATGTAAATGGCTGTGTATAAAAAATATATAAAATATATAATATTATATATATATATATATTATATATAAAAATATAAAATTTTTTTTTATTATACTTTGTCGCTGTCTTTCCCGCATTTGCGAGGGAAACGCAAGGAAACAGACAAAAAAAATGGCCCCCCAAACCCCCCCCCCCCTACAATGTAATACATACTCCAACACGCAAATAACATAAACCTACAAAAAGCTTTTTCCCTGGTTTAAAACCCCCGACGCTTCACATGCCTTGAATTTAATCCCCCTGGCCCGCCCCGTCAACCCCGGTATACCACTCGCTCCAGTTCACTCATTCCTTGCCCTCCTTTCACCCCCCTGCATGTTCAGGGCCCCGATCACACAAAAACTTTTTCCCCTCCTCTTTTCCACCTCCAATTTGGCCCCCCCTTCTCCCCGTTCCTTTCCCCCTCTGACACATATATCCCTTGGTCAATCTTTCCTCACTCAATTTTCTCCATGTGCCCAACCACTTCAAAACACCCTCTTCTGCTCTCTCCAACCACGCTCTTTTTATTTCCACACATCTCTCTTACCCTTTACGTTTCTTACTCGAAACAAACCACCTCACACCACACATTGTCCTCAAAAAATCTCTTTCCAGCACATCCAATCCCCTGCGCACAAAATCTTCCATAGCCAAAGCCCTCGGCCCAAACCCTACAACATTGTTTGGAAACCACAATTTTCCCTTTAAACAACCCATTTTTGCTTTCCCCAGATAATGTTTCTCGACTTCCACACATTCTTCAAGGGCCCCAGAATTTTCGCCCCCTCCCCCACCCTATATCCACTTCCGCTTCCATGGTTTCCCTCCCTGCCAGATCCATCCCAGAAAATCTAAAAAAACTTCACTTTCCCCCCGTTTTTCTCCATTCAAACCACCTCCCAATTGACTTGACCCTCAACCCTCTTAAACCCAATTAAACCCTTTCTCTTATTCACATTCACTCTCAAAAAATTTTTCTTCCCCACACTTTAACCAAAATCAGTCACCACTTCTGCATTTCTCACATGAATCAGCCACCAGCGCTTGTAAACATCCGAACAACAAATGACCACTTTTCCCCAAACTCCTCATCCCCAACAACTTCATACTTGGGGGGCCCCTCTTTCCAAAACTCTTGCAATTTTCCTCCCTAACAACCCCACCCTAAACAAATTAAACAACCATGGAGACATCACACACCCCTGCCGCAAACCTACTTCACTGGGGAACCAATCACTTTCCTCTCTTCCTACACGGGACAAAAAGCCTTAAAATCCTCGATAAAAACTTTTCACTGCCCTTTTAACAACTTTCCTCCCACACCTGTGTGGTGTAGGTGGTTTGATCGAGTAATTAATGAAAGGTTGGAGATGTGTGGAAATAAAAAGAGCTGGTTGAGAGAGCAGAAGAGGGTGTTTTGAAGTGGTTTGGGCACATGGAGAGGATGAGTGAGGAAAGATTGCCCAAGAGGATATATGTGTGGGAAAGGTGGAGGGAAGGAGAAGAGGGAGACCAAATTGGAGGTGGAAAGATGGAGTGAAAAAGATTTTGGTGTTTGGGGCCTGAACATGCAGGAGGTAAAAGGGAGGGCAAGGAATAAGTGAATTGGAGCGATGTGGTATACGGGGTTGCGTGCTGTCAGTGGATTGAATAAGGCATGTGAAGCGTCTGGGGAAAACATGGAAGCTGTGGGGTATGTATATTGCGTGTGTGGACGTTTTGATATAAACAGTGTATGGGGGGGTTGGCCTTTCTTCGTCTTTTCCTTGCGTACCTCGCAAACGCGGGAGAACAGCCAAGATAAAGAAAAAAAAAATATATATATATATTTAAATATCGTTGAAATGTAAGGTATTTTATATGTGCTGTGTGGATGTGTATGTATATACATGTGTATGTGGGTGGGTTGGGCCTTTCTTTCTCTGTTTCCTTCTGCTACCTGCTAAGGGGACAGCGAAAAAGGGTAATAATATTGAAAAAATTAATTATTTATATATAGGGAAGGAAAGAATACTTCCCACGCATTCCTCATGTGTTGTAGAAGGCGACAAAAGGGGACAGGAGCGGGGGCTGGAAACTCTCCCTCCTTGTATTTTAAACTTTCTTAAGGGGAAACAGAAGGAGTCCGGGGGGTGCTCATCCTCCTCGAAGGCACAGATTCGGGTGTCTAAATGTGTGTGGATGTAACCAAGATAGAAAAAAAGGGGAGATAGATAGTATGTTTGAGGGAAAAGGGAAACCTGGATGTTTTGGCTCTGAGTGAAAGAAGCTCAAGGGTAAAAGGGGGAAAAGTGGTTTGGGAATGTTTTGGGAGTAAAGTCAAGGTTATTTAGAGGACAAGAGCAAGGGAAGGGGAATCTACTCTTGAAACAGGAGTGCTGGAGTATTGATAGAGTGTAAAAAAGTAAACTCTAGATTGATATGGGTAAAACTGAAAGTTGATGGAGAGAGAAAGGGTGGTATTTGTGCATATGCACCGGCATGAGAAGAAAATCATGAGAGGCAAGTGTTGTGGGAACAGGTGAGTGAGTGTGTTAGTAGTTTTGATGCAGAGACTGGGTTTCTAGTGATGGGTGATTTGAATGCAAAGGTGAGTAATGTGGCAGTTGAGGGAAATAATTGGTGTTCATGGGGTGTTCAGTGTTTGGAAAAAATGGATGAAGAGCTTGTGATTTATGTGCTGAAAAAGGACTGGTGATTGGGAATACTGGTTTAAAAAGAGGATATAATAAGTATACGTATTAAGAAGGAGAGATGGCCAGAGATCATTATTGGAGTAAGTATTTAAATTTATAGGGCGCAGAAAGAGAGACTTTTGGATGTTAGTGTGCTTTAGAGGTGCAACTGGAGGGATGTTGATCATTATCTTGGGAGGCAAAGGTGAAGATTTGTAGAGGTTTTCAGAAAAGAAGAAAATGTTGGGTGAAAAAAGTTGGGGAGAGTAAGTGAGCTTGGGAAGGAGGGCTTGTGTTTTGAGGAAGTTCAGGAGAACTGAGACAGAAAGGAAAAAGGTTGAGAACAAAGGAGTAAGGGGAGTGGGGAGGATGGATGTATTTAGGGAAGCGGTGATGGGTTGCGCAAAAGATGCTTGTGGCATGAGAAACGTGGGAGGTGGGCAGATTAGAAAAGGTAGTGAATGGTGGGGGTGAAGAATAAGATTATTAGTGAAGAGAAGAAGAGACCTTTGGACGATTTTTGCAGAAATCATTCAAGTGAGTGGGGGAGTGTAAAAGAGAGGGAGGAGGTCAAGAGAAAGGTGCAAGAGGTAAAAAGAGGGCAAATGAGAGTTGGTGAGGGGGAGTTTTCATTAAGTTTTAGGGAGAATAAAAGGGTGTTTTAAGGAGGTAAAAAAAGTGCGTAAGACAAGGAACAAATGGGAACATCAAGTGAAGGGGCAATGGGGAGGTGATAACAAGAAATGGTGATGTGAGAAGGAGATGGATGAGTATTTTGAAGGTTTGTTGAATGTGTTTGATGATAGAGTGGCAAATATAGGGTGTTTTGGTCGAGGTGGTGTGCAAGTGAGAGGTTAGGGAGAATGAATGATTTGGTAAACAGAGAAGAGGTAGTAAAAGCTTTGCGGAATAGAAAGCCGACAAGGCAGTGGTTTCGATGGTATTGCAGTGGAATTTATAAAAAAAATGGAGTGACTGGATTGTTGACTGGTTGGTAAGGTTTTTTAATGTATGTAAGACTCATGGTGAGGTGCCTGAGGATTGCGGAATGCTTGCATAGTGCCATTGTACAAAGGCAAAGGGGATAAAGTGAGTGCTCAAATTACAGAGTATAAGTTTGTTGAGTATTCCTGGTAAATTAAAATGGGAGGGTATTGATTGAGAGGGGTGAAGGAATGTACAGAGCATCAGACGGGGAAGAGCAGTGTGGTTTCAGAAGTGGTAGAGGATGTGTAGATCGGTGTTTGCTTTGAAGAATGTATGTGAGAAATACTTAGAAAAGAAAGATGGATTTGTATGTAGCATTTATGGATCTGGAGAAGGAATATGATAGAGTTGATAGAGAATGCACTGTGGAAGGTATTAAGAATATATGGTGTGGGAGGAATTGTTAGAAGCAGTGAAAAGTTTTTATCGAGGATGTAAGGCATGTGTATGTGTAGGAAGAGAGGAAAGTGATTGGTTCTCAGTGAATGTAGGTTTGCGGCAGGGGTGTGTGATGTCTCCATTGTTGTTAAATTTATTATGGATGGGTTGTTAGGGAGGTGAATGCAAGAGTTTTGGAAAGAGGGCAAGTATGCAGTCTGTTGTGGATGAGAGAGCTTGGGAATGAGTCAGTTGTTATTTGGTGATGATACAGCGCTGGGGGCTGATTCATGTGAGAACTGCAGAAGGTGGTGACTGAGATTTGGTAAAGTGTGTGAAAGAAGAAAGCTGAGAGTAAATGTGAATAAGAGCAAGTTATTAGGTACAGTAGGTTTGAGGGAAAAGGTCAATTGGGAGGTGAGTTTGAATCGGAGAAAAACTGGAGGAAGTGAAGTGTTTTAGATATCTGGGATGGGTTTTGGGAAAGGATGGAACCATGGAAGCGAAGTGATCATAGGGTGGGGGAGGGGGTGAAAATTCTGGGAGCATTGAAGAATGTGTGGAAGTCGAGAACATTATCTCGGAAAGCAAAAATGGGTATGTTTGAAGGAATAGTGGTTCCAACAATGTTATATGGTTGCGAGGCGTTGGCTATGGATAGAGTTTGTGCGGCAGGAGGTGGATGTGCTGGAAATGAAAATTTGAGGACAATATGTGGTGTGAGGTGGTTTGATCGAGTAAATAATGAAGGGTAAGAGAGATTGTGGAAATTAAAAAGTGTGGTTGAGAGAGCAGAAGAGGGTGTTTGAAATGGTTTGGTCACTGGAGAGAATGAGTGAGGAAAGATTGACCAAGAGGTGGAGGGAACGAGGAGAAGTGGGAGACCGAATTGGAGGTGGAAAGATGGAGTGAAAAAGATTTTGAGTGATCGGGGCCTGAACATGCAGGAGGGTGAAAGGCGTGTAAGGAATAGAGTGAATTGGAGGTGTGTATACCGGGGTCGACATGCTGTCAGTGGATTGAACCAGGGCATGTGAAGTGTCTGGGGTAAACCATGGAAAGTTGTGTGGGGCCTGGATGTGGAAAGGATTGTGGTTTCAGTGCGTTATACATGATACTAGAGAGAGAGAACAAATGAGGCCTTTGTTGTGTTTCCTAGCGCTACCTCGCCATGCGGGGAGGGGGTTGTTATTTCATGGGGGGCGGTGGCATTGGAATGAATAAAGGCAGACTATGAATATGTATTGTGTATATATGTATGCCTGTGTGTTATATATGTATACATTGAGTATAGTATGTATATTTGGTGTGTGGCGTTATGTATATACATGTGTATGTGGGTGGGTGGACATTTTCTTTCGTCTGATTCAAAAAATTAACACTACCTCGCTAACAAACCGGAGAAACGACAAAGTAAAAAAAAAAAAATATATATATATATTTTTATTTTTTTTTTATTATCTTTTCCGCTCCCGCTTTGCGAGTAGCGCAAGGAAAAAGACAAAAAAAATGGCCCAACCCCCCCCCCTACACATGTATAACAACGTCCCCACACCAAATATACATACCTACACACTTTCCTGGTTTTTCCCCAGACCTTTACATGCCCTGTTCAATCCCTGACGCACGTCAACCCCGTATACCACACGCTCCAATTTACTCTATTCCTTTCCCTCCTTTCACCCCCTGCATTTCAGGGCCCCCATCACACAAAAACTTTTTCACCCCCCTTTCCACCTCCAATTTTGGGCTCCCCTTCTCCTGTTCCCCCACCTCCGACACATATACCTCTTGGGCAAACTTTTCACTCATCCCCTCCATGCCCCAAAACCCCTTCAAAACACCCCCTTCTGCTCTCTCAACCACGCTCTTTTTATTTCCACACACTCTCTTACCCTTTCTTATTACTCGATCAAACCCCCCTCACACCACACATTGTCCTCAAACATCTCATTTCCACACATCCATCCTCCGCCACAACTCTATCCTAGCCCCCCCCGCAAACCATACAACATTGTTGGAACCACTATTCCTTCAAAATACCCATTTTTGCTTTCCGAGAAATGTTTTCGACTTCCCCACATTTTTCAAGGCCCCCCGAAAAATTTTTGCCCCCTCCCCACCCTAGATCCACTTCCCTTCCCGGTTCCATCCGGCCCGATCCACTCCCCCGATATCTAAAAAACTTTACTTCCTCCCTTTTTCTCCATTCAAAATACCTCCCAATTTCTTACCCCCAACCCTCTGTACCTAAAAACCTTGCTCTTATTCACATTTACTCTTACTTCTTCTTCCCCACACTTTCCAAACTCAGTCACCGCTTTTGCAGTTTCTCACATGAATCGCCACCACGCTGTATCATCACGAACAAAAATGACTCCCCCCAAGCCCCTTCATCCCCAACAATTCATACTTGCCCCCTTTCCAAAACCTTGCTTTTCCCTCCCTAACAACCCCACCATAAAAAATTAAACAACCAGGGAGACACACACACCCCTCCGAAACCCTTCACTGAAAACCCAAATCACTTTCCTCTCTTCCTACACGTACCATCCTTACATCCTCATAAAAATTTTTCACTGCTTCAACAACTTTCCTCCCACACCATAATTTTAATCCCCTTCCCAGAGCATCTCATCAACTCTATCAACCTTCTCCAGATCCATAAATGCACATACAAATCCTTTTTGTTTTTCAAGTATTTCTCACATACATTTTCAAAGAAAACACCTGATCCACACACCTCTACCCTTTAAACCCCAAACTCCCTTTTCCCCCAAATCTGATGCTCTGACACCTTTCACCCCCAAATAATACCCTCCCATAAATTTCCAGGAATACTCAACAAACTTATACCTAATTTGACACTCACTTTTTCCCCCTTTCCCTTTGTACAATGGCACTAGCACCTTTCCCCGCCAAAACCTCGGGCACCTCCCCAGATCTACATACATAAATAACCTTACCAACCAGTCAAATACATCACCCCCTTTTTTAATAAACCACTGCAATACCCCCAAAACCTGCTCCTTGCCGGCTTTCATCCCGCAAAGTTTTTACTACCCTTCTCTTTTACCAAATCATTTTCCCTAACCCCTCACTTTGCACACCCCTCGACCAAAACCCCCATATCTGCCACTCTATCATCAAACACATTCAAAAACCCCTTCAAAATACTCACTCCATCCCTTCTCACTCCCCACACTTGTTATCCCCTCCCATTTTTCCCCTTCACGAAGTTTTCCATTTGCTCCCCTTGTCTTACGCACTTAAATTTTCCTCCTTCCAGAACTTTTTTTATTCTCCCTAAATTTAATAACCCCACCCCAACTCTATTTGCCCTTTTTTCACCCCTTGCCCTTTCTCTTGACCCCCTTTTCTTTCTTTTTTTTCTCTCCCACCAATTGCATTTTTTCCCTGCAAAAATGTCCAAAACCCCTCTCTTCCTTTCACAATAATCTTCCTTTTTATCCCACCCCTCACTAAAACCCCTTTTTAATCAACCCACCTCCACTCTTCTCATGCCACAAGCATCTTTTTTCGCAATCCATCACTGATTCCCCAAAAACATCCCATTCCTCCCCCCCTCCCCTTTTCTTCCATTGTTCTCACCTTTTCCCTTCTGTACTCATCTCTCCTGGAAAAAAATTTTCCCCACACAAGCTCCTTCCCAAGCTCATTACTCTCACCACCCCCTTTACCCCCAACATTCACTCTTCTTTCGAAAACCCATAAAATCTTCACCTTTCCTTTCCCCAAGATAATGACAGACATCCCCCCAGTCGAGGGTGTAAAGGGATGTGTACGAGAAGGGGGAAAAGGGGGAAAATGATTGGTTCTCAGTGTTTTTAGGGGTTTTCGGGAGGGGGGGTGATGTTTCCCTGGTTGTTTTTTAAATTTTTTTTGGGGGGGGGTTTTTTAGGGGGGTAATGCAAGAGTTTTGGAAAGAGGGGGAAGTATGAAATCTTTTTGGGGATGAGAGGGTTGGGGAAATGAGTCAGTTGTTGTTTGCTGATGATACAGGCTGGTGGCTGATTCGGGGGAGAAACTGCAGAAAAAAGGTGATGAGTTTGCTAAAGTGTGTGGAAAAAAGAAAGTTTAAAAGTAAAAAGGAATAAGGGGCCCAAAGGGTTTTTAGGTTTCGTAGGGTTTTAGGGCAAGGGCAATTGGGAGGTAAATTTGAATGGAGAAAAACTGGGAGGAAGTGAAGTGTTTTAGGTATTGGGAGTGGATTTGGCAGCAAAAGGAACCATGGAAGGGGAAGTGGGGCAAGGGTGGGGGAGGGGGGGAAAATTCTGGGGGCCCCCGAAAAATGTGTGGAAGGCGAAAACATTATTTGGGAAAACAAAAAAGGGATGTTTTTATGGTTAAAAAAAAGGGGATGGGCTATGGGTAGGTTTGAGAGGAAAGGGGGGGGTGTGTTTGGGAAAAGAGATGTTTTTAGGACAATTGGGGGTGTGAGGTGGTTTGATCGAGTAAATAAGAAAAAGGGGAAAAGAGATTTTGTGGAAAAAAAAGAGGTTGGGTTTAAGGCAGAAGGGGTGTTTTTAAATGGTTTGGGGGCATGGAGAGGAAAGAGTTTAGGAAAAATTGACCAAAAAGGGAAAAATGTGTCGGGGGTGGAGGGAAAAGGGAGAAGGGGAGACCAAATTGGAGGTGGAAAGGGTGGAGTGAAAAAAGATTTTTTTCGGAAAGGGGCCTGAACATGCAAAAGGGGGTGAAAGGAAGGGGGGGAATAGAATGAATTGGAAGCTGTGGTATACCGGGGTTGAGTGTGTCCCGTTTGGGTTTAACCCGGGGATGTGAAGCATTAGGGGGTTTTAAAACCCTGGGGAAAGTTTTTGGGAGGATGTAAAGGGCCCCGGGGTTTTGGGCGTTTTCATTTCCAAAAAAACTATGGGGGGGGTTGGGCCTTTTTTGTCTTTTCCTTGCGCTAATTTCGCCCCTTGGGGGGGGACTTTTTTCGGGGGCGATTAAAAAAAAATAAAAAAAAAAAAAAAATTTAAAAATTTTTAAAAAAACAAAAATATATATATTTATATTTATTATATTTATTATATAATAAAATATATTATATATATATATAAATTTTTTTTTATTATCTTTGTGCTGTCTTTCCCGCTTTTTCGAGGTAGCGCAAGGGAAAAAGACAAAAAAAATGGCCCCCAACCCCCCCCCCTACACATGTATTTAAAATAAAGTCCCACACCCCGCCAAAAAATACATACCCAAGTTTTATTTTCCCCAACCCTTACACCTTATTAATACTAAAACAGCAAAACCCTATAAACCTGTTTACTCAATTTTCCCTGTTTACCCTTTATTTTACCCCATCCCAAATTTTTTCTCAATTTTACCCCAATTTTGGGTTTCCCCTTTTTCCCCCTCCCCCCACTTTTTTTGGCAATTTTTTATACCTAGGAAAAAAACCCAAAACCCCCTTTGTTTCCCCCCTCTTTTTTAATCTTCTTTCCCCTTAGTTATTATCCACAAAACCCACACCCCTTTTCAAAAATTACCCGAACCACCCCCAAATTTCTAAAACACTTTTCCCTCCAGTTTTTTCCATTCAAACCACCCCCCAAATTTTGACCCTAACCCCTCTGTCCCAAATTTCCCTTGCTTTTATTCACTTTTTCTTTTTAATTTCTTTTTTAAACACTTACCAAACTCGTCACAGCTTCTGCATTTCTCCATGAATCCCCACCACGCTGTACATCAGCGAACAAAACTGACTCTTTTTCCAAGTCCCCACCCCCAAACAGATTCTACTTGCCCCTCTTTCCAAAACTTTTGCTTTTTCCTCCCAACAACCCATATAAACAAAATTAAACAAACCTTTAGACACACACACCCCTGCCCAAACCCTTTCAAATTTCCGAACCTCATTTCCCTTCTTTAAATTTTAACATGCCTTCATTTTCGAAAAAAATTTTATTTTAAAAATTTTCCCCAAACCCTATTTTTTCTTAATACCTTCCCAAGAGCATCTCTTAATTTTTTATGTTTAGACCAAATTTTTTGTTTTTAAGGGGGTTTTTCATATAAAAGGGGGAAAAAATTGTGGAAAAAAAAACTGGGTTAAGAGCAAAAGGGGTTTTTAAAAAGGGTTTTTTCCCAAAGGGAATATAAAAAATTTACCCAAGAGGTATTTTCATAAAAAAAAAAACCAAATTATAAAATATAAAAAATTTTTTTTTAAATAATAAAAAAAATAATGAATTGGACGATGTGGTTACCGGGGTAGTGCTGTCTGGAGAATCAAGGATGTGAAAGCGTCTGGGGGTAAACCATGGAAAGCTGTGTGAGTTAAGCGTGTTGGGGATTATTACATGGAAATGGGGGGGGTTTGGGATTTTGTCTTTTTCCCTTTCGCTACCTCCAAAGGGGGGGCAGGACAAAGAAAAAAAAAAAAAAAAAAAATTTTTATATTTATATTTTAAAAATTTAAAATTTATATTATTTTTATTTTTTATATATATTTTTATTTTTTTTTTTATAAAAAAAAATTATTTTAAAAAATTATATTATTATAAAAAAAACTTACCTTTCTTTTAAAGGGTGGGGAAACCCGAAAGAAATTTTTTAAAAAACGGGGTAGGGGGGCATCCCCCTCAAGGCCAGTTGGGGGGTTGGGGGGTTTTAACCGATGAGAAAAAAGGGGAGATAGGGTATGTTTGAGGAAAGGAACCGGATGTTTTGGCTCTAGTGAAAGAAGCTAAGGAAAAGGGGAAAGAGTGGTTTGGGGAATGTTTGGGAGTAAAGTCAGGGTTATTAGAGGACAAGAGCAAGGGAAAGGGTAACTTTTCTTTAAACAGGAGTGTGGGAGTTGTGAAAATGAAGAAAATAAATCTGATTATATGGGTAAAATGAAAGTTGTGGGGAGATGGGTGTTTTTTGGGGAATGACCCGGGCATGAGAAGAAAAATCTGAGAGGCAAATGTTTTTGGGACAGGTGATGATGTTTTAGAGTTTTGATGCTGAACGGGTTTAAATGGGTGGGATTTGAAAGAAAGGTGAGTTTGGCAGTTAGGGGAATAATTGGTTCATGGGGTGTTCAGGTGTTGGAAATGGTGAAAGCTTGTAGATTTATGTGCTGAAAAAAGGACTGGTGATTGGGAATACCTGGTTTAAAAAGGGATATAATTTAAATATACTATGTAAGTGGAGAGAGGCCAGAGAGCTTATTGGGTTTGTGTTAATTGAAGGCGGAAAGGAGACTTTTTGGGTGTTAATGTGTGGGGTGCAAATGGAGGGGTTTTTGATCTTATCTTGGGAGGCAAAAGGGGAAATTTGTGGGGGGTTTTTTGAAAAGAAGAAAATTTGGGTGAAAGGTGGTGAGAGTAAATGAGCTTGGGAAAGGGGACTTGTGTGAGGAAATCCCCGGAGAGACTGAGTACAAATGGAAAAAGGTGGAGAAAAAGGAGTAAGGGGAGTGGGGAGGAATGGGATGTTTTTAAAGGGAAGCGGTGATGGCTTGCGCAAAAGATGATTGTGGCATGAGAAGCAGGGGAAAGGTGGGTTGATTAGAAAGGGTAGTGAGTGGTGGGATGAAGAAGTAAGATTATTAGTGAAAGAGAAGAGAGGCATTTGGACGATTTTGCAGGGAAAATGCAAATGATGGGAGATGATAAAAGAAAGAGGAGGAGGCCCAAGAGAAAGGTGCAAGAGGTGAAAAAGAGGGAAATGAGAGTTGGGGTGAGAGAGTATCATTAAATTTTGGGGAGAATAAAAAGATTTTTTGGGAAAGGAGGTAAATAAAGTGGTAAGACAAGGGAAATGGGAACTTCAGTGAAGGGGCATAATGGGAGGTGATAAACAAGTATGGTGATGTGAGAAGGAGATGGAGTGAGATTTTAAGGGTTTGTTAAGTGTTATGATAGAGTGGCAGATATAGGGTGTTTTGGTCGAGGTGGTGTGCAAAGTGAGAGGTTAGGGAAAATGATTTGGTAAACAGAGAAGAGGTAGTAAAAGCTTTGCGGAAGAGGGAAGCCGGCAAGCAGCGGTTTGGATGGTTTGCAGTGGAATTTTTTAAAAAAGGGGGTGACTGTATTGATTGACTGTTGGTAAGGTTATTTAATGTATGTATGACTCAGGGTGAGGTGCCTGAGGATTGGCGGAATGCTTGCATAGTGCCATTGTACAAAGGCAAAGGGGTAAAGAGTGAGTGTTTAAATTACAGAGTATAAGTTTGTTGAGTTTTCCTGGAAAATTATAGGGAGGGTATTGATTGGGGGTGGTGAAGTGTACAGAGCATCAGATTGGGGAAGAGCAGTGTGGTTTCAGAAGGGGTTTAGAGGATGTGTGGATCAGGTGTTTTTGAAAAATGTATGTGAGAAAATACTTAGAAAAGCAAAGGGATTTGTATGTAGCTTTTATGGATCTGGAGAAGGATATGATAGAGTTGATAGAGATGCCTTGTGAAGGGTTTTAAGAATATATGGTGTGGGAGGCAAGTTGTTAGAAGAAAGGAAAGTTTTTTATCGAGGATGTAAGGCATGTGTACGTGTAGGAAAAGAGGAAAGTGATTGGTTCTCAGTGAATGTAGGTTTGGGGCAGGGGTGTGTGATGTCTCCATTGGTTGTTTAATTTGTTTATAAATGGGGTTGTTAGGAGGTGAATGCAAGAGTTTGGAAAGAGGGCAAGTATGCGTTGTTTTGGGATGAGAGAGGTTGGAAGTGAGTCAGTTGTTGTTCGTGATGATACAGCCTTGGTGCTGATTCTGTGAGAAACTGCAGAAGTGGGGACTGAGTTTGGTAAAGTGTGTGAAAGAAGAAAGTTAAAAGTAAATGTGAATAAGAGCAAGGTTTTTAGGTACAGTAGGTTTTAGGGACAAGTCATTTGGGAGGTAAGTTTGAATGGAGAAAAATGGAGGAAGTGAAGTGTTTTAGATATCTGGGAGTGGATTGGCAAGCGGATGGAAACATGGAAAGCGAAGTGAATCATAGGGTGGGGGAGGGGCGAAAATTTGGGAGCCTTGAAGAATGTGTGGAAGTCGAAAACATTATCTCGGAAAGCAAAAATGGGGTATGTTTGAAGGAATAGTGGTTCCAACAAAGTTGTATGGTTGCGAGGCGTGGGCTATGGATAGAGTTGTGCGAGGGGGGGGATGTGCTGGAAATGGAAAGTTTTTAGGACAAAGGGTGTGAGGTGGTTTATCGGAAATAAGAAGGGAAGAGAGATGTGTGGGAAAAAAAAAGTGTGGTTTAGAGAACAGAAGGGGTGTTTTTAAATGGTTTGGCACTGGAGAAATGAGGGGAAAAATTGACAAGAGGTTTGGGGGGGGGGAGGAGAAGTGGGAGACCAATTAGGGGGAAAGATGGATGAAAAAATTTGGTGATCGGGGCCTGAACATGGGAGGGGGAAAGGGGGAAGGAAAAGGTGTTGGCATTGGTATAGGGGTGATGTGTATGGTTGAACCCGGGCATTGAAGGTCTGGGTAAACCATGGAAAGTTGTGTGGGGCCTGGATGTGGAAAGGGAGCTGTGGTTTCAGTGCGTTATACTTGATACCTAGAGACTGAGTATGAACAAATGAGGCCTTTGTTGTGTTTTCCTAGCGCTACCTCGTGCACATGCGGGGGAGGGGGTTGTTATTTCATGTGTGGCGGGGTGGCGATGGAATGAATGAAGGCATCAGGTATGAATTATGTACATGTGTATGTATGTATATGTCTGTGTGTATATATATGTATACATTGAGATGTATAGGTATGTATATTTGCGTGTGTGGACGTGTATGTATATACATGTGTATGTGGGTGGGGTGGGCCATTCTTTCGTCTGTTTCCTTGCGCTACCTCGCAAACGCGGGAGACAGCGACAAAGTATAATATTGAAAAATATATATATTTATATATATATATATATATATATATAATATATATATATATAATATATATATATATAATATATATATATATATATATATTTATACGTTGAAATGTACAGGTATGTATATGTGCATGTGTGGATGTGTATGTATATACATGTGTATGGGGGGGGTTGGGCCATTTCTTTCGTCTGTTTCCTTGCGCTACCTCGCAAACGCGGGAGACAGCGACAAAGTATAATATTGAAAAATATATATATTTATATATATATATATAATATATATATATATATATATAATATATATATATATATATATATATAATATATATATATATATATTTTTTTTTTTTTTTGTTTTTTTTTTTTTTTCCAAATGCTATACCTTCCAAGACTTAATCTCCTTCCCACATTGATAAAGTTGGTGCATTATTGTCCTCTGCAGTGAAATTACTTTTAGATGTATCATTTAACTCCTCGCTTATTTTATCCTTAAGAAGCCTTCTCTCTGGAACCCTCGGCATGATTAGTTGCTCTATGATTGATAATTTGTACTAAATGAATTTATGGCAAATTTTTTGATTGTCTTGTTTTGTTTACATTGCTCAATTTAAAAACAATCTGCCTCTCCCTCCTTTGCAATACTTGTTTCTTGTTCTCCTGTATCTTACATGTGCTGACTATTTGCAATGTCTTTTGTATCCTCCATAGTATATTTAGCTCTTTTCCAGTTTGACATTTTTTGTTGAACCATATCTTTCTATTCTGATCCTCCTCCCCTTTTTATTTTGCCACCTAATAGATTTCTCAGAGCCTCTTGTAGCTCTGGTCTGTACTCTTAATATAAGACTCCTCTCCTGATCAGCACACTGAAAGAATAAAATAATTTCTTCATCATTGCCTCATTTGTGCTCTGTCTAGACTTCTCCACCACTACATATTCAAAAACAAGCAGTACTTAATAATTCTTAACAGTAGGGGCATCAGGCCTCATATGTTCTGTTTCCATGCTACTTTGTGTGAAGACATGGTCAAGTAGAGATGGCTTATCATCTCACCTAGTTATTGTTTGCAGTGCGTACTTTAAAGGCCATCTCGACTAGTTCTTGTTTGCCGTGCATACTTTAAAAAGATTTGTATCTTCATGTCTTGGCATCTCCATGGGAATATTTAGTCTTCTCAGGCTATTTCCCCGTAATGGAAATCCCATTATTTTTAGTTTACCATATCCGAGGAGGGGGCATCTCATGGTTTCCTTTAGCATCCTGACTGTTCCATTATTTTTCACCAGTTATGGATCATTACAATTATTTGTACGGTTATAAACCAACAGTAAAACTATACTTGTTATATATTGTCTAAAGGCACCATCTTCATAATGATAAAATATCTTCTACCCCCCCTTTTTTTTTTTTTTCTGATCCTTATGCTTTTGTGTACCTTTCTGGGCAGATCAGGATAGATATTAATTCATTTCTGAATTTTGTCCACCTCACAGTGTTGATGTTGCAGTCTCCTACGTAGGTCTTGAATTTCAGCTCCATTCTATTTGCTTTGGAGCCATCTGTATTTGTATTTGGAACGTTCACTCTGAGGCACTTGCTACTAGTTAGTTCCATCCTGGAGGTAAGGTGATGTTCCTCCCTTTGGACTACTGATCTGATTCCTCTTTTCTTTTTTTTTTTTTATCCCCCCCTTTTTAAGCATTATTATTTGCATGGTTAACAATCATGTGGTTATGCATATCTGTACCACATACACCAAATGACACCTCCTCCTGTTGCCCTATTTGTATATCCCCATTGATTCACATCTCTGTACCAAATATCACCTTACCCTGGGTGTCTTGTCTGTATTTCCCCATGATCCTAACATCTTACAACTCTTCACTTTCTCCTGTAAATCCATTGCAGAAGGAATCTTTTGACTATCTTCCCTTCTCCAGCTACCTTTTCCTCCATGTTTGATAGACCATCATTGGTATGGGCCTGGTTACTTCACTCTTTATGGCTTCTCGTATGTGCACATTGCCCCATCTTTATGTAGCGTCCTGCCATGTCACAGTACTCTCTCTCCTATCTCTTCCCTTACCAGAAATTTGAATTCTCATTGCCATTTATCTATCATGGACAATATTTCCTTTTAATTTTTTTCACGTATGCTGCCACATGCATTCTTGACTGTCTTGTCTTTCCACTTCAGTTGCTCTAAGCAGTATTTTATTTAAAATATTTTTAGGATTGTGTTCTTCAGTTACTTCTGCTGAGTTGTCACCCCCCCCCCTTCCTTTCCAACTTGTGTACCTATGCTGAGAATATCCTCCAACTTTTCTTTTACTGACATTCTCCATCAGTTTTACTTATTTACTGTCTCCAGCACAGACTCCAGATTCTTCTGTTTGTTCTTTAAATCCACCTCGAGTGCATTTTTGCAATTTTCATGGTTCTTAGAAAGTCCTCTAGCTTTTTTACCAAGTACTTTCCAACTTTTTATACCAAGTCCTTCAGGTAGTATAATCTGGGAAGCTTGCTTACAGTAATCATAGTTTGGGAACTGTCAGCTATCCCATTGTTCTTCTGGCATCATCATTCACATTGGGAATCCCCCAAAAAATCAGTATCAGAGTCTTCTCTTTTTTAACTGTTTTGTTTCATTGTTTTGTCTACCCCCGATTGTGCTTAATTTTCGTCAGATGTGTTAAGACATTGCCTTAGGGCTTGAAGAAACATGTTTATTATGGTTGAGTCCACTCCCAGTGCTGGCTAGTGGAACCTTGCTTGCCTTCTAAGTGCATTATTAGTATCCTTACAGTGCTCCCTAGATTTCTAGGAATTATAATTTATTGGCCTTACAGTTAACTTATTAGAATATGCTGCCTCATATGTTCATTGTAATTTTTTTTTTTTTTTCTAAGGCTCCAGTCATGGACAAAGGTCTACATCAAGGCTGGGCCATAATTAGAATAAAGAGAGAGTTATGAAAGGGAAAAGGAAAATAGAAGGGAAAATAATTTTGAATTTTGAAGAAATTGAAAAGCTTGTCTTTTAGAATGTGCCAGGTCATAGTTATTGGGAAGGACATTAGAAGGCATAGTTGCTAAGCTTCGACGTGCAGGGAAGGAAGCAGTTATCAAAAGAGTCCACTCGAAGGCCTCACAATTATCTTGATAGAGCAGCTTGTTGAGTATTACACAGTCTAGCTAGTGGTGGGTGCACACAAGCACCCAGGTCTTGGGAGTGAAAACTAAAGTAATGCCTACAGAAGAAGGATAGTGAAAGAGCTTTGTGGCATAGGGCAAGAGGGTCAAGTAGGAAGTTAGCTTGAGACAGTTTATAAGTTGGATCTCATTCCACTCTTTCATGTAAGGATGTAGAGATAAGACCACCTCAGATGTGAGAGCAGTACTCCATACAAGTATGATTCGGTTCCTTGTATAAATGGAGCAACGATTCTGAAGAAAAGAAGTTTCAGCATCTTGACAGGATACCCAGTTTCTTAGAGGCAGACTTAGCTATTCCCATAAAGTGGGGTTTCCAAGAAAGGGTGAATGTTACAGTAATACCAAGTATGTTCTTTGAGTCAAGAGGTGGAATTACAGAGGAGAGACAAGAGTTGTGTAGAGTTTTTGATAGATGGGTATACACTGGGTCATGAGGCATTAAACTTATCTAGATTTCATCTTCCCACTGAGATATTCTGTCTAATTCCGAGTTTATGTAGGAAGCTGTGTCAAGACGAGATGCGAATGATTGTCGTGTTGTCATATTTTCGTTCTTGTTTTCTGTTTTTCAAGTCCTGAACCTGGTAGGTTTAACCGTGCTGCAAAGGTCAAGCTTGAGGTCTCAGATGAACACGTGTAGATTATTTTCTCTCCTATACTATTTGTTCTCTCAAAACTGGATTTGGTAGAGTTAAAATGAATTTCTGATAGAATACTCTACCGTATTAAGAGTGATGAATAGCCTTAGATGCTCCAGTGCTTGGCTTATAAGCCTAGATTTCATAATCTAATCCAATCAAGCCCTGAAATACTGGCCTTACCTTTCTGTATGGAGACCCATTTTAATTTGTGTATGGCTTGTGGATGATTAGAATATTTGATGGTGGATATCCCAAAAAGAAATATCTTTAGCTGAGACATCACAAGGAACAGGCCCTAATCATGGTCATTTCATTAATTATATTTGTTTGTAGCATTAATGAGATGGCAATGATTAGGGCCTCGGTTGCCTATGATGTGTTGACTAAAAAGAAGAAAAGAATTTAGGTTATCCACCAAAAAAGTGTGGTTGAGAGAGCAGAAGAGGGTATAGATGGTTTGTACTTAGAGATAATGAATGAGGAATTGTAGACAGAGGATACATGTTTCAGAAATAGAGGGAACAAGAAGCAGACCAAATTGAAAAGGTGGGAAGTTGAAGTGGAAAAAGATTTTGAGTAATAGGGGCCAGAACATGCAGGAGGGTGAAAGACGTGCACAGAGTAAAGTGAATTGGAACAATGTTGTATACTTTGATCGACGTACCATAAGTGGACTGAACAGGGCATGTGAAATGTTTGGGGTATACCATGGAAAAGTGTGTGGGGCCTGGATGTGGATAGGGAGCTGTGATTTTGGTGCATTACACATGACAGGTTGAGAATGGTTATGATTGGATGAAGCCCTTTTTTGTATGTTTCCTGAGGCTGCCTCGCTGAAGCAGGGGGTAACGATGGTGTTTCCATTGAGACATGGTAGTGCCAGGAATAGATGGAGGCAAGCAAGTATAGATATGTATATGTTAGTGTATGTATATATGTTATGTATACGTGTGTATGGGCATTTATGTATGTATATGTGTATTTGAGTGGCTGGGCCATTCTTTCTTCGTCTGTTTCCTGGTGCTAACTTGCTGATGCGGGAAACGGCGATCAAGTATGATAATAAAATGAAATACACATATATGCCCATACATGCACATATACATGCATATACTTACACAGATCAACATATACAGACATGTACATATTCATACTTACTTTCCTTCATCCATTCCTGGAGCTACCCCGTCCCACAGGAAATGGCATCTCTACCCCTTGCTTCAGCAAGGTAGCACCAGGAAAACCAAAAAGGCCACATTCGTTCACACTCAATCTCTAGATGTCATGTGTAATGCCCCAAAACCACAGCTCCCTTTACACATCCAGGCCCCACAGACCTTTCCATGCTTCACATGCCATGATTCAGCCCATTGACAACTTGTTGACCCCGGTATACCACATTGTTCCAATTCACTCTATGTCTTGCACACCTCTCACCCTCCTGTATGTTCAGGCTCCAATCGCTCTAAATCTTTTTCACTCCATCCTTCCACCTCCAATTTGGTCTTCCGCTTCTAGTTGTTCCCTCCACCTCTGATACATATATCTTCTTTGTCAATCTTTCCTCACTCATTCTCTCCATATGTCCAAACCATTTCAACGTACCCTCTTCTGCTTTCTCAACCACACTTTTCATCGCTCCCAGAACTATGCAGAATGTGTGGAAGGAGAGAACGTTATCTCGGAGAGTAAAAATGGGTATGTTTGAAGGAATAGTGGTTCCAGTAATGTTATATGGTTATGAGGCATGGGCTATAGACATGTATGTGTGTGCACCTTACCCCGAGCCAGGTACTCAATTTATACCTTGTTCAGCAGTATTGCTCTTATATGTGATTTGCCCTGTTTTCCCAAAACTTTTAGTGCTCCAAAAGCTGTCTAGGGGCCTGCTGGGTATCTCTCTTCCTCAGAAGGTTTGTACTGGTTGCATGTCTAGGTACCATTGATACAGCCTAAAGTGATATGTAGAACAGTTTTCTTTTTCTTTCAGGAGCGTGATGGAGGACTCTAGTGCAATGACAGCCAATGCACAGGAGTTCTGCCTCCGCTGGAATAATTTCCATTCCAGCTTAGTAACAGCGCTGGATGGGTTCAAAAATGACCAAGATTTTGTAGATGTAACTCTAGCTTGTGAAGGACAGTTCCTCAAGGCTCATAAAATGCTACTCTCAGCATGTTCAGTTTTCTTCAGAGATCTCTTGAAAGTAAGTAGTTTTTGGAAGTTATTCCTGTGATGTTTTTGAATTGAGATAAGGAGGACAACATTCTTTCATATGATTTGAGAAAATATGAAACAAAGAGAGAGAGAGAGAGAGAGAGAGAGAGAGAGAGAGAGAGAGAGAGAGAGAGATTAATTGAATCCATTAATGTGTATTTGTTTATATTTGAATAATTTAATGGGAGTAGAGTTGTTTTGGTAGGGATGTTTTTAGATATGTAAGAGACTTCACAGAATATTAAACAATGAAGGTCTTCTATAATATTGTCCCAGTCATTTCTTTATTTCAAGTATGATAAACCAGATTTTCTGTTCTGAGAGGAAAGAGTTTAAAAATTATCTTCAACATACAAAAATTAGGTTTATTTTCCAGTTTCTTAGACGGATGAGGTAAACATAGTCTCACAGATAATTTATGCAAATCTTTAACCCATGTCATATGTTAAAGTGAAACAAGAACTTCTACAGAAATATGAATGCTTCAGTTTTTTCTCTTTGTATGCTAAGTTGATTCATTTTATGCTAAATTGATTCATTATGTTGGGTCAGTACCTATTCACCAGGGTCGACAAGCGAAATGATACCATTCCATCTAACCCTGAATCATTCACTGGCCTCATCATCTGATATATCAATAGCACAGCTTGATTCTTTCACCCTATCTATTCATCTCTTTTGCAGTTTTCCCATCACCTTCCTAACTGTCCATAGGTATGTGACTGTACTGACATGAAAGACTCATCCATTTGCCTTTTTTGTGATGTCTTCACACCCCATACACATCCCATATCTTCATTCATTATCCATTCTCATAGTCCAGACAATACTGTGGAAGTTACTCATTTCTTCTGGAGTTAATCCCAGCCAAATCTATCTCTTATCTTCGATCTATTATTCTTTACCCTTTCTTTCATCTTGGTACAAACTGTACTATTATAGAAACACATTTCAATTATTTTATTTTATCTTTACATTTATGAACCTGGATTTCATATTCATATATTAAAGTTGGGACAAGAACCTCTTTATGCAAGCTTTGAAAGGGACAATCATTCCATAGAATATTTCACAAAAGCTTGTATTGCATCTCCAATTTTTGTTTCTTTAAAATAGAGGAAGAACCGTTTAAAGTAGCCATGGATCCATGTTGGAAGCCACATTGCTTATAAACATCAGCACTTCACTGAAGTTTTAGGAGAGTCCATCTCTGTTTCCACATAATGTATGGTCATGTAGCTTCATATTTATTATTTATCATACATAATCACAGTTTCCTGTGTCAGCGAGGTAGTGCCAGGAAACAGATGAAGAATGGCCCATCCTCTCATATACACATATGTATACATAAACACCCTCATACACATATGCATACATATCCATATCAAGATACATATACATGTACATTTCATGCTTATTTCCCTTCACCCATTCCTGTCACTACCCTGCCCCTCAGGAAAACAGCATCACTATCCCCTGCTTCAACAAGGTAGCGCCATGAGAACAGACAAAAAAAGGCCACATTCGTTCACACTCGGTCTCTATCTGTCATGTGTAGTGCACGGAAACCACAGCTCCCTATCCACATCCAGGCCCCACAGACCTTTCCATAGTTTACCCCAGAAGCTTGCACATTCCCTGGTTCAGGCTGTTGACAGCACATCAACCCTGATATACCACTTTGTTTCAATTCCTTCTATTCCTTGGATGCCTCTCATCCTCCTGTATGCTCAGGCCCCAGTCACTCAAAATCTTTTTCACTCCATCCTTCCACCTCCAATTTGGTCTCCCACTTCTTGTTCCCTCCACGTCTGACATATATATCCTCTTTGTCAAATCTTTCCTCTTTCATTCTATCAGTATATTCAAACCATTTCATCACACCCTCTTATGCTCTCTCCATCATACTCTATATTTCTGGCATCTCTCTTACCTTTACATTACTTACTCGATCAAACCACCTCACACCACATATTGTCCTCAAACATTTCATTTCCAACACATCCACACTCCTCCATACAACCTTATCTATAATCTATAGCCCATGCCTCACAACGATATAACATTGTTGGACTTACCTTCAAGCATACCCATTTTTCGTTCTCCATGATAACGTTGTCTCCTTCCACACATTCTTTATTGCTCCCAGAACCTTCTCCCCCTCCCCCACCCTGTGACTCACTTTCGCTTCCATGGTTCCGTCTGCTGCTAAGTCCACTCCCAGATGTCTAATACACTTCACTTCATCCAGTTTTTCTCCATTCAAACTTGCATCCTAATTAACTTGTCCCTCAATCCTATTGAACCTAATAACCTTGCTCTAATTCACATTTACTCTCAACTTTCTCCTTTCACATACTTTTCCAAACTTGATCACCAACCTCTGCAGTTTCTCACACGAATGAGCCTCTAGAGCTGTATCATCGGCGAACAACGACTGACTTACTTCCCAAGCCCTCTCATCCACAACAGATCGCATACTCGCCCCACCCTCCAAAACTCTTGCATTTACCTCCCAATCCATAAACAAATTAAAGAACCATGGGGGCATCACACATCCCTGCTGCAGACCTACATTCACTGGGAACTAATCACTCTTCTTTCTTCCTACTTATACATGTGCCTTACATACTTGGTAAAAACTTTTCACTGCTTCTAGCAACTGGCCTCCCACACCATATACTCTTAGTAACTTCCACAAAGCATCTCTATCAACATTATCATATACCTTCTCCAGATCCATGAATATAAGTCCATCCGTTTTTCTAATTATTTCTCTCATGCATTCTTCAAAGGAAACCCCTGATCCACACATCCTCTACCACTTCTGAAACCACACTGCTCTTCCCTAGTCTGATACTCGATGCATGCCTTCACCCTCTCGGTCAATACCCTCCCATATAATTTCCCAGGAATACATGACAAACTTATTCCTATGTAGTTTAAACACACACCTCTATCCCCTTTGCCTTTGTACAGTGGCACTATTCATGCATTCTGCCAATCCTTAGACACTTCACCATGGTCCATACATACATTGAGTATCTTTACCAACCAATCAACAACAGTCACCCCTTTTTTTGAGAAATCCACTGCAGTACCATTCACACCTGCTGCCTTGCCAGATTTCATCTTCTGTAAGGCTTTCTCTACATTTTCTATCTTCACCAAGCCCTATATCAGCCACTCTATCATCAAACACATTCAACCAACCTTCAAAATACTCACTCCATCTTCTCACTTCATCACTACCTCTTATCACCTCCCCACTTTCCCCCTTTACAGATGTTCCATTTGTTTTCTTGTCTTATGCAAGTTATTTACCTCCTTCCAAAACATATTTTTATTCTCCCTAAATTTTAATGATACTGCTTCCCCAATTCTCATTTGCCCCTTTTTCAACTCTTGCACCTTTCTCTTGACCTCTTGCTGCTTTCTTTTATACATCTCCCAGTCATTTGCTCCACTTCCCATCAAGTATTGTCCAAATGCCTCTCTTTTCGCAATCACTAACAATCTTACTTCTTCATTCCACCACTCGCTACCCTTTCTAATCTGCCCACCTCCCACCTTTCTGATGTCATATGCATCTTTTGCACAAGCCATCACTGCTTCCCTAAATACATCCCATTTCTCACCCACTCTCCTCATGTCATTTGCTTTCACATTTTGCTATTCTACACTCAATCCCTCCTGGTACCTCCTCACACAAGTCTCCTTTCCAAGCTCGCTCGCTCACTCTCGCCACTCTTCTCCCCAACATTCTCTTCTGGAAACTTCTACAAATCTTCACCTTCATCTCCAGCTGCCCCTCTCAGCACATTAACATCGAAAAGTCTCTCTTTTACTCGCCCATCAAGTAACACATAATCCAGTGATGCCCTTTGACCATCTCTCCAACTTGCATATGTATATCTCTCTTTAAACCAGGTATTCCCAGTCACCAGTCTTTTTTTCAGCACACAGATCCACAAGTACTTCACCCTGAATACCCCATGTACACCAATTTTTCCCTCAAGTGCCACATTGCTCACCTCTGCATTTAGATCTCCCATCACTATAACCTATCTTGTGCATCAAAGCTGCTAATACACTCGCTCAGCTACTCCCAAAACACTTGCCTTTCAAGACCAGGTGCATAGGCACCGATAATCACCCATCTTTCTCCATCCCTTTTCGCCTTTCATGACCAGGTGCATAGGCACTGATAATCACCCATTTTTCTCCATCCCTTTTCAGTGTCACCCACAACAATATAGAATTTACTTATGCTCTATCACATATTCCCATAGCTTTTGCTCCAGGAGTAGTGCTACTCCTTCCTTAGCTCTTGTTCTCTCACCAGCCCCTGACTTTACTCCCAAGACTTTCCAAACCACTCTTTCCCTTTACCCTTGAGTTTTGTTTCACTCAGAGCCATAATATTCAGGTTTCTTTTCTCAAACATACTACCTATCTATCCTTTCTTATCATCTTGGTTACATCCACACACTTTCAGACACCCCAATCTGAGCCTTTGAGGAGGATGAGCACTTCCCGCTTGACTCCTACTTCTGTTACTCTTTTTTGAAATTTGAATACAAGGAGGGGGGTTTCCAGCCCCCCACTCCCACCCCCTTTGATCGCTTTCTACGACACATGGGGAATGTGTGCGAAGTATTATTTCTCCCATCGGCTTCATATGCTGATATATATTTATGATTTCCTTGGTGTTTTGCAATGAATAGATTGACTTGGTGCCTTAGTGTTTGGTTTTGAGATCAAAGATTGTCTTAAGTGTTAGATCGAATCTGCCTTAGTGTTTTGTTTTGAGATCAAAATTGTCATAAGTGTTAGATCGGATCACCACTGTTTGCTGTATGTTCCTGTAACTTTGTGCAGGTGCATATTGATGAGAGCCATAGCATCCCACCAAAATGTGGTCACCCTCATGCCTCATTGACTAGTTGTGGGTTGAAAGGACAGGTCTTTAAGATTTAGGACCTAGTTCCTTGCATCCACAGAAAGATGGTCATATAACTGTGATGGAAATGTAAAGTGATGAGCATTTTAGTATGTTAATAAAAGTAGGTTGCTGTCACCTCAGTGACTGTTGTTTGGGTTAATGGTCAAGCCTTGGTAAAGTTTTTGTTGGTTTTTGGGTTAAAGGTCAAGTTGTAAAGTTTCAGGTCCTCATCTGTTGCTGCCACTTTTTGAGGTATGGTCATTTGGTAATTGACTTTATATGCTGATGCATTTTTATGAGTACTTCATGAATTTCTAATGCCTCGGTGATTGGTTTTAGGGGTCATGTTAAAGTTTTTCTTTTAGGTGTCAGTCTACCTTAAAGATCCTTTTTTATTTTTAGTTACAAATGTCATATGTCACAGTCACTTCTGCGCTTTTGCCATAGATTATGTTTAGTAAATGATAGGTTATAATGTATTTTTGATAGGTTTTGTCCACATAATGCTTGTCAGTAGAGTTGCCACACATGAAAATATGATAATTCACATTTAGAAATGTATCACTGAAAATGATTGGTAGAAACAGAAGTGCACATGAACACTTTTGGCCCTAAGGAGGCTAGCATCACCTTGTGTTTAAAACTTCTCAGATAGGTTCTCTGGTAATGTATGAACTCGGGCCCTTGGAGAGGCTTTAGATACCTGGGCAAAATCCAAGGGTCAAGGGCTGCTGGAGGTGGGGAGAAGAGTAAAGCAGTTATTTAGAAATACTGATAAAGTGTCTATATCTGTTTACCCATTAGAATATATAAATGATATTCACCAAAGTAATGGTGAAAGTGGGTGATACAGCACTTTGGATACCTTGTGTAGTATTCGTAAGTGCTCTGGGGGTTCTTTATCCTCACAGTCCATGTTGCACCCAGCCCGCTGTTGGAAGCTGCAACCGTCAGGTCCATATAAACCCTACAGCCAGACTGTTCTGGTACACTTTGTGGGTACTTTTCCAGTGTACTTTGGAACTTCTCTGATGTGCATGCCATGTTATTCCTGATGGTAGATTGCAAGGTACTGAATAGTCTTGAGCCCCAGTTGTTTGTGTTCTCTCCTTTCGTGCATAAGGCACCTTTGGATTTCAGAGGTAGTATTGTACATTGTCATCCATGCCTGTCATGCCGTGTAGAAGGAAGAGCTTGTGAGATGGCAGTGGTTTGAAATTGTTTGGTCACATGGAGAGAATGAGTGAGGAAAGATTGACAAAGAGGATATATGTGTCAGAGGTGGAGGGAATGAGAAGTGGGAGACCAAATTGGAGGTGGAAGGATGGAGTGAAAAAGATTTTGAGCGATCGGGGCCTGAATTTGCAGGAGGGTGAAAGGCATGCAAGGAATAAGAGTGAATTGGAACAATGTGGTATACCGGGGTCAACATGCTGTCAATGGATTGAACCAGGGCATGTGAAGCGTCTGGGGTAAACCATGGAAAGTTTTGTGGGACCTGGATGTGGAAAGGGAGCTGTGTTTCGGTGCATTATACATGACAGCTAGAGACTGAGTGTGAAGGAATGTGGCCGTTGTTGTCTTTTCCTGGCACTACCTCACATGCGGGGGGAGGGGGTTGTCATTTCATGTGTGGCAGATTGGCGATGGGAATGAATAAAGGCAGCAAGTATGAATTATGTTTTTTATATTTATTATTATACTTTGTCGCTGTCTCCCGCGTTTGCAAGGTAGCGCAAGGAAACAGACGAAAGAAATGGCCCAACCCCGCCCCATACACATGTATATACATACGTCCACACACGCAAATGTACATACCTACACAGCTTTCCATGGTTTACCCCAGACGCTTCACATGCCTTGATTCAATCCACTGACAGCACGTCAACCCTGGTATACCACATCGCTCCAATTCACTCTATTCCTTGCCCTCCTTTCACCCTCCTGCATGTTCAGGCCCCGATCACACAAAATCTTTTTCACTCCATCTTTCCACCTCCAATTTGGTCTCCCTCTTCTCCTCGTTCCCTCCACCTCCGACACATATATCCTCTTGGTCAATCTTTCCTCACTCATTCTCTCCATGTGCCCAAACCACTTCAAAACACCCTCTTCTGCTCTCTCAACCACGCTCTTTTTATTTCCACACATCTCTCTTACCCTTACGTTACTCACTCGATCAAACCACCTCACACCACACATTGTCCTCAAACATCTCATTTCCAGCACCTCCATCCTCCTGCGCACAACTCTATCCATAGCCCACGCCTCGCAAACATACAACATTGTTGGAACCACTATTCCTTCAAACATACCCATTTTTGCTTTCCGAGATAATGTTCTCGAATTCCACACATTCTTCAAGGCCCCCAGAATTTTCGCCCCCTCCCCCACCCTATGATCCACTCCCGCTTCCATGGTTCCATCCGCTGCCAGATCCACTCCCAGATATCTCAAACACTTCACTTCCTCCAGTTTTTCTCCATTCAAACTCACCTCCCAATTGACTTGACCCTCAACCCTACTGTACCTAATAACCTTGCTCTTATTCACATTTACTCTTAACTTTCTTCTTCCACACACTTTACCAAACTCAGTCACCAGCTTCTGCAGTTTCTCACATGAATCAGCCACCAGCACTGTATCATCAGCGAACAACAACTGACTCACTTCCCAAGCTCTCTCATCCCCAACAGACTTCATACTTGCCCCTCTTTCCAAAACTCTTGCATTTACCTCCCTAACAACCCCATCCATAAACAAATTAAACAACCATGGAGACATCACACACCCCTGCTGCAAACCTACATTCACTGAGAACCAATCAATTTCCTCTCTTCCTACACGTACACATGCCTTACATCCTCGATAAAAACTTTTCACTGCTTCTAACAACTTTCCTCCCACACCATATATTCTTAATACCTTCCACAGAGCATCTCTATCAACTCTATCATATGCCTTCTCCAGATCCATAAATGCTACATACAAATCCATTTGCTTTTCTAAGTATTTCTCACATACATTCTTCAAAGCAAACACCTGATCCACACATCCTCTACCACTTCTGAAACCACACTGCTCTTCCCCAATCTGATGCTCTGTACATGCCTTCACCCTCTCAATCAATACCCTCCCATATAATTTACCAGGAATACTCAACAAACTTATACCTCTGTAATTTGAGCACTCACTCTTATCCCCTTTGCCTTTGTACAATGGCACTAGGCACACATTCCGCCAATCCTCAGGCACCTCACCATGAGTCATACATACATTAAATAACCTTACCAACCAGTCAACAATACAGTCACCCCCTTTTTTAATAAATTCCACTGCAATACCATCCAAACCTGCTGCCTTGCCGGCTTTCATCTTCCGCAAAGCTTTCACTACCTCTTCTCTGTTTACCAAATCATCTTCCCCAACCCTCTCACTTTGCACACCGCCTCGACCAAAACACCCTATATCTGCCACTCTATCATCAAACACATTCAACAAACCTTCAAAATACTCACTCCATCTCCTTCTCACACCACCACTACTTGTTATCACCTCCCTATTTGCGCCCTTCACTGAAGTTCCCATTTGCTCCCTTGTCTTACGCACTTTATTTACCTCCTTCCAGAACATCTTTTTATTCTCCCTAAAATTTAATGATACTCTCTCACCCCAACTCTCATTTGCCCTTTTTTTCACCTCTTGCACCTTTCTCTTGACCTCCTGTCTCTTTCTTTTATACATCTCCCACTCAATTGCATTTTTTCCCTGCAAAAATCATCCAAATGCCTCTCTCTTCTCTTTCACTAATACTCTTACTTCTTCATCCCACCACTCACTACCCTTTCTAATCAACCCACCTCCCACTCTTCTCATGCCACAAGCATCTTTTGCGCAATCCATCACTGATTCCCTAAATACATCCCATTCCTCCCCCACTCCCCTTACTTCCATTGTTCTCACCTTTTTCCATTCTGTACTCAGTCTCTCCTGGTACTTCCTCACACAGGTCTCCTTCCCAAGCTCACTTACTCTCACCACCCTCTTCACCCCAACATTCACTCTTCTTTTCTGAAAACCCATACAAATCTTCACCTTAGCCTCCACAAGATAATGATCAGACATCCCTCCAGTTGCACCTCTCAGCACATTAGTATCCAAAAGTCTCTCTTTCGCACTCCTGTCAATTAACACATAATCCAATAACGCTCTCTGGCCATCTCTCCTACTTACATAAGTATACTTATGTATATCTTGCTTTTTAAACCAGGTATTCCCAATCATCAGTCCTTTTTCAGCACATAAATCTACAAGCTCTTCACCATTTCCATTTACAACACTGAACACCCCATTTATACCAATTATTCCCTCAACTGCCACATTACTCACCTTTGCATTCAAATCACCCATCACTATAACCCGGTCTCATGCATCAAAACCACTAACACACTCATTCAGCTGCTCCCAAAACACTTGCCTCTCATGATCTTTCTTCTCATGCCCAGGTGCATATGCACCAATAATCACCCACCTCTCTCCATCAACTTTCAGTTTTACCCATATTAATCGAGAATTTACTTTCTTACATTCTATCACATACTCCCACAACTCCTGTTTCATGAGTATTGCTACTCCTTCCCTTGCTCTTGTCCTCTCACTAACCCCTGACTTTACTCCCCAGACATTCCCAAACCACTCTTCCCCTTTACCCTTGAGCTTCGTTTCACTCAGAGCCAAAACATCCAGGTTCCTTTTCTCAAACATACTACCTATCTCTCCTTTTTTCACATCTTGGTTACATCCACACACATTTAGGCATTATGTACATCGTGTATATTTGTATATGTATGTATACGTTGAAATGTGTAGGTATGTATACGCGTGTGTGGACGTGTATGTATATACATGTGTATGTGGGTGGGTTGGGCCATTCTTTTGTCTGCTTCCTTGCGCTACCTCGATAATGCGGGAGACAGCGATGGAATATAATAAGATAATTATGTATTTTTTTTTTAACTTTCTAAAATGGGAAACAGAAGGAGTCACGCGGGGAGTGCTCATCCTCCTCGAAGGCTCAGACTGGGGTGTCTAAATGTGTGTGGATGTAACCAAGATGTGAAAAAAGGAGAGATAGGTAGTATGTTTGAGGAAAGGAACCTGGATGTTTTGGCTCTGAGTGAAACGAAGCTCAAGGGTAAAGGGGAAGAGTGGTTTGGGAATGTCTTGGGAGTAAAGTCAGGGGTTAGTGAGAGGACAAGAGCAAGGGAAGGAGTAGCAGTACTCCTGAAACAGGAGTTGTGGGAGTATGTGATAGGATGTAAGAAAGTAAATTCTCGATTAATATGGGTAAAACTGAAAGTTGATGGAGAGAGATGGGTGATTATTGGTGCATATGCACCTGGGCATGAGAAGAAAGATCATGAGAGGCAAGTGTTTTGGGAGCAGCTGAATGAGTGTGTTAGTGGTTTTGATGCACGAGGCCGGGTTATAGTGATGGGTGATTTGAATGCAAAGGTGAGTAATGTGGCAGTTGAGGGAATAATTGGTATACATAGGGTGTTCAGTATTGTAAATGGAAATGGTGAAGAGCTTGTAGGTTTATGTGCTGAAAAAGGACTGGTGATTGGGAATACCTGGTTTATAAAGCGAGATATACATAAGTATACGTATGTAAGTAGTGGTGATGTGAGAAGGAGATGGAGTGAGTATTTTGAAGGTTTGCTGAATGTGTCTGATGATAGAGTGGCAGATATAGTGTGTTTTGGTCGAGGTGGTGTGCAAAGTGAGAGGGTTAGGGAAAATGATTTGGTAAACAGAGAAGAGGTAGTGAAAGCTTTGCGGAAGATGAAAGCCGGCAAGGCAGCAGGTTTGGATGGTATTGCAGTGGAATTTATTAAAAAAGGGGGTGACTGTATTGTTGACTGGTTGGTAAGGTTATTTAATGTATGTATGACTCATGGTGAGGTGCCTGAGGATTGGCGGAATGCGTGCATAGTGCCATTGTACAAAGGCAAAGGGGATAAGAGTGAGTGCTCAAATTACAGAGGTATAAGTTTGTTGAGTATTCCTGGTAAATTATATGGGAGGGTATTGATTGAGAGGGTGAAAGCATGTACAGAGCATCAGATTGGGGAAGAGCAGTGTGGTTTCAGAAGTGGTAGAGGATGTGTGGATCAGGTGTTTGCTTTGAAGAATGTATGTGAGAAATACTTAGAAAAGCAAATGGATTTGTATGTAGCATTTATGGATCTGGAGAAGGCATATGATAGAGTTGATAGAGATGCTCTGTGGAAGGTATTAAGAATATATGGTGTGGGAGGAAAGTTGTTAGAAGCAGTGAAAAGTTTTTATCGAGGATGTAAGGCATGTGTACGTGTAGGAAGAGAGGAAATTGATTGGTTCTCAGTGAATGTAGGTTTGCGGCAGGGGTGTGTGATGTCTCCATGGTTGTTTAATTTGTTTATGGATGGGGTTGTTAGGGAGGTAAATGCAAGAGTTTTGGAAAGAGGGGCAAGTATGAAGTCTGTTGGGGATGAGAGAGCTTGGGAAGTGAGTCAGTTGTTGTTCGCTGATGATACAGCGCTGGTGGCTGATTCATGTGAGAAACTGCAGAAGCTGGTGACTGAGTTTGGTAAAGTGTGTGGAAGAAGAAAGTTAAGAGTAAATGTGAATAAGAGCAAGGTTATTAGGTACAGTAGGGTTGAGGGTCAAGTCAATTGGGAGGTGAGTTTGAATGGAGAAAAACTGGAGGAAGTAAAGTGTTTTAGATATCTGGGAGTGGATCTGGCAGCGGATGGAACCATGGAAGCGGAAGTGGATCATAGGGTGGGGGAGGGGGCGAAAATCCTGAGAGCCTTGAAGAATGTGTGAAAGTCGAGAACATTATCTCGGAAAGCAAAAATGGGTATGTTTGAAGGAATAGTGGTTCCAACAATGTTGTATGGTTGCGAGGCGTGGGCTATGGATAGAGTTGTGCGCAGGAGGATGGATGTGCTGGAAATGAGATGTTTGAGGACAATGTGTGGTGTGAGGTGGTTTGATCGAGTGAGTAACGTAAGGGTAAGAGAGATGTGTGGAAATAAAAAGAGCGTGGTTGAGAGAGCAGAAGAGGGTGTTTTGAAGTGGTTGGGGCACATGGAGAGAATGAGTGAGGAAAGATTGACCAAGAGGATATATGTGTCGGAGGTGGAGGGAACGAGGAGAAGAGGGAGACCAAATTGGAGGTGGAAAGATGGAGTGAAAAAGATTTTGTGTGATCGGGGCCTGAACATGCAGGAGGGTGAAAGGAGGGCAAGGAATAGAGTGAATTGGAGCGATGTGGTATACCGGGGTTGACGTGCTGTCAGTGGATTGAATCAAGGCATGTGAAGCGTCTGGGGTAAACCATGGAAAGCTGTGTAGGTATGTATATTTGCGTGTGTGGACGTATGTATATACATGTGTGTGGGGGGGGGTTGGGCCATTTCTTTCGTCTGTTTCCTTGCGCTACCTCGCAAACGCGGGAGACAGCGACAGAGTATAAAAAAAAAAAAAAAAAATGTAAGTAGGAGAGATGGCCAGAGAGCGTTATTGGATTACGTGTTAATTGACAGGCGTGCGAAAGAGACTTTTGGATGTTAATGTGCTGAGAGGTGCAACTGGAGGGATGTCTGATCATTATCTTGTGGAGGCTAAGGTGAAGATTTGTATGGGTTTTCAGAAAAGAAGAGTGAATGTTGGGGTGAAGAGGGTGGTGAGAGTGAGCGAGCTTGGGAAGGAGACTTGTGTGAGGAAGTACCAGGAGAGACTGAGTACAGAATGGAAAAAGTTGAGAACAGTGGAAGTAAGGGGAGTGGGGGAGGAATGGGATGTATTTAGGGAATCAGTGATGGATTACACAAAAGATGCTTGTGGCATGAGAAGAGTGGGAGGTGGGTTGATTAGAAAGGGTAGTGAGTGGTGGGATGAAGAAGTAAGATTATCAGTGAAAGAGAAGAGAGAGGCATTTGGACGATTTTTGCAGGGAAAAAATGCAATTGAGTGGGAGATGTATAAAAGAAAGAGACAGGAGGTCAAGAGAAAGGTGCAAGAGGTGAAAAAGAGGGCAAATGAGAGTTGGGGTGAGAGAGTATCATTAAATTTTAGGGAGAATAAAAAGATGTTGTGGAAGGAGGTAAATAAAGTGCGTAAGACAAGGGAGCAAATGGGAACTGCAGTGAAGGGCGCAAATGGGGAGGTGATAACAAGTAGTGGTGATGTGAGAAGGAGATGGAGTGAGTATTTTGAAGGTTTGTTGAATGTGTTTGATGATAGAGTGGCAGATATAGGGTGTTTTGGTCGAGGTGATGTGCAAAGTGAGAGGGTTAGGGAAAATGGTTTGGTAAACAGAGAAGAGGTAGTAAAAGCTTTGCCGAATATGAAAGCCGACAAGGCAGTGGGTTTGGATGGTATTGCAGTGGAATTTATTAAAAAAGGGGGTGACTGTATTATTGACTGGTTGGTAAGGTTATTTAATGTATGTATGACTCATGGTGAGTTGCCTGAGGATTGGCGGAATGCGTGCATAGTGCCATTGTACAAAGGCAAAGGGGATAAGAGTGAGTGCTCAAATTACAGAGGTATAAGTTTGTTGAGTATTCCTGGTAAATTATATGGGAGGGTATTGATTGAGAGGGTGAAGGCATGTACAGAGCATCAGATTGGGGAAGAGCAGTGTGGTTTCAGAAGTGGTAGAGGATGTGTGGATCAGGTGTTTGCTTTGAAGAATGTATATGAGAAATACTTAGAAAAGCAAATGGATTTGTATGTAGCATTTATGGATCTGGAGAAGGCATATGATAGAGTTGATAGAGATGCTCTGTGGAAGGTATTAAGAATATATGGTGTGGGAGGCAAGTTGTTAGAAGCAGTGAAAAGTTTTTATTGAGGATGTAAGGCATGTGTACATGTAGGAAGAGAGGAAAGCGATTGGTTCTCAGTGAATGTAGGTTTGCGGCAGGGGTGTGTGATGTCTCCATGGTTGTTTAATTTGTTTATGGATGGGTTTGTTAGGGAGGTGAATGCAAGAGTTTTGGAAAGAGGGGCAAGTATGAAGTCTGTTGGGGATGAGAGAGCTTGGGAAGTGAGTCAGTTGTTGTTCGCTGATGATACAGCGCTGGTGGCTGATTCATGTGAGAAACTGCAGAAGCTGGTGACTGAGTTTGATAAAGTGTGTGAAAGAAGAAAGTTAAGAGTAAATGTGAGTAAGAGCAAGGTTATTAGGTACAGTAGGGTTGAGGGTCAAGTCAATTGGGAGGTGAGTTTGAATGGAGAAAAAGTGGAGGAAGTAAAGTGTTTTAGATATCTGGGAGTGGATCTGGCCGCAGATGGAACCATGGAAGCGGAAGTGGATCATAGGGCGGGGGAGGGGGCGAAAATCCTGGGAGCCTTGAAGAATGTGTGGAAGTCGAGAACATTATCTCGGAAAGCAAAAATGGGTATGTTTGAAGGAATAGTGGTTCCAACAATGTTGTATGGTTGTGAGGCGTAGGCAATGGATAGAGTTGTGCGCAGGAGGATGGATGTGCTGGAAATAAGATGTTTGAAGACAATTTGTGGTGTGAGGTGGTTTGATCTAGTAAGTAACTTAGGGTAAGAGAGATGTGTGGAAATAAAAAGAGCATGGTTGAGAGAGCAGAAGAGGGTGTTTTGAAATGGTTTGGGCACATTGAGAGAATGAGTGAGGAAAGATTGACCAAGAGGTGGAGGTGGTGGAGGGAATGAGGAGAAGTGGGAGACCAAATTGGAGGTGGAAAGATGGAGTGAAAAAGATTTTGTGTGATCGGGGCCTGAACATGCAGGAGGGTGAAAGGAGGGCAAGGAATAGAGTGAATTGGATCGATGTGGTATACCGGGGTTGACGTGCTGTCAGTGGATTGAATCAGGGCATGTGAAGCGTCTGGGGTAAACCATGGAAAGCTGTGTAGGTATGTATATTTGCGTGTGTGGACGTGTATGTATATACATGTGTATGGGGGTGGGTTGGGCCATTTCTTTCGTCTGTTTCCTTGCGCTACCTCGCAAACGCGGGAGACAGCGACAAAGCAAAAAAAAAAAAAAAAGAAAAGAAAAATTATATAAAAATCTCAGCCATGTCATATGCCATTTTTATATCCATAAATGCCACATATATATCCTTTTATATCTATTGAGTATTTCTCACACAAGTCGTTCAAAGCCAACACCTGGTCCACACATCCTCTACCACTCCTAATACCACATTGTTCCTCCCCAGTCTGATGCTCTGTACTTGCCACTACCCTGTCAATTACTAACCCATACAACTTGCACCTTTTAATTAATGGCCGGCCTTGATGTGGTACTAACTCTGTATCCTTACTCAAGAGTTGAGTTTAAGCACTTCAACTCATACACTCTCTCAGGTTAACTTTCAGACTTGGCCCTCTTGCCCTACATTTCAATGTTCACTTTCCCATTTTTTTGGTATTACTTTTTTTTTGCCCAAGAGCAGGCTTCTTATATAACCCTCACTGCTAACTAAACCATGCAGTACTCGGCAAACTACTGTGTCACTGTTGGCAATTCAAGGCTGGGATGTTTTGATAACCGTTTCTTTTCCTACACCTTGATGCTTTGGAACTCTCTACCTTTTCATGTCTTTCACAATAACTGTGACCTGACACATTTTTAAAGACAGATTATTCACTTCCTCAAAAATTAGTGAATACTTTCACTTGCCGCTTCGTTTTCCCTTTCATAATCCTCAGTGTTTCGGTTAAGGCTTGGCCTTGTTGTTGACTTTTGTCAGCTGGAGCCTTCCACATGGAAAAAATGAACATTCATTTTCTTCTCTATTGCTTTATCACTGTGGCACTATTCAAGTATTTTTGCCAATCCTCAGGCATCTCACCGTGAGCCATATATGCATATAAAATCTTGACTAAGTAACAGCACAGTTACCCCCTTTTGTAAGAAATTTGACTGCATTCCCATCTACACCTGCCACTTTGCTGCATTTTGTCTTATGCAAGGCTTTTTCCCCCACCCCTCTCTTCTTTTCACCAAATGACTTTCTTTCGCTTTTTCACCTCGCATATCTCCATGCCCAAAGTACCCCACATCTGCCATTGTATCATGGAACATTCATTAGTTTCAAAATAATTACTCCATCTCCTCTTCTTGGTATCTCTGTCTGTAATTACTACCCTATCTGACCCCTTCTTGTTTTTTCTTATGCTATTAACATCCTTCCTAAACATTTGCCTGATATTTTTGCCTGATATTCTGGAAGTTTGGTGATACCCTCTCACTTCAACTCTTGTTTGTCCTCTTTTTCAGCTCCTGTTCCCACTTCTTGACCTACAGCATGCACCCCTCCCTGCAAGTAACACCCATAAACCTCTCTTTTTTTTTCCTCACTTGCAGCTTAACTTCCTCATTCTACCACTCACTAGCTACCATTTCTCACGTTACTGTCCCTCACCATCTGCCGAAAACATCAAAGATAAATGATCCTACAGACTTTTTACATGGTAGTCCCCCAAGTGTATGAATAGTAGATATCATCATGTCAACACAGGATTTTGATAGGGCCATTAAGAGTATGCCCATGTGTAGCCTCAGGGCCAGACTCTTGGAACTTGGTCTTCATTACGAAATGGAAGATATCTTTTGCACGTGTACTAAGTATCCTCTAGAGGAAAAGACTAGATTCTAGCATCATTCCTGATAGTCTAAAATGACTCGCATCACCACATTCCATGGAAGTAAAGCAGTTCTAAAGTGTTATCAACCAATGGCATTCACATCGTACATTAAAATCTCTGAAAGAGTCCAAAAAGGTAAGCTGACTGAATTTAACATAGGACATCATGATTTCTCGGCTGTAAGATTTTGTCTCTCGGTTGCTTGATTACTATGGTATGATTGTTGAAGCTCTGAAAGACAAAGAAAATGCCGATTTCATTTACATAGACTTTGCAAAAGCATTTGACAAGTATGACAATGATGTCATAGTATATAAAATGTGAAAAATGGGAATAACTGGAAAAACTGGAGGATGGATATATATTTTTTTAACATCACAGCACTTCATTGAAAACCTTGCCATCTCCTGTGCCTGCAGAGTATGAAGCTCAGTCCCCCCAAGGAACTGGCTTTGCACTCTCCAAGTCCTTGTTCATGTATCTAACATCAGTGTTAACACGAGCCACAGTTTCAGTTCATCCTTTGAAGATGTTACAAGAATAAGTATGAAAATCACATCAGTTGAAGACACAGAAAGGCTATGAAGAGCCACAAAATGAACAGTCTTTTAACTGGGCATCTAGGAACAACATGCTTTTCAATGGAAATACATAGGTTTCAGCTCCAATTGTATGGGAAAATGAAGAAATCAAAGGCATTACAGAATATCAAACAGACAAAGGTGCTATCATAAACCAGATGATTGATTTGAAAGACCTTGGATTAATAAAGCCTGATGACCTAATCTTCAGCATATTCAACAAAACATAAAGATGGCAAGCTGGATCTTGGAGACCTTCAAGATGAGAAGAAGCACCAGTGATGATTTTATGGAAAGGGCTAGTTCTTTCATAAGTTGAATATTTGTGTGTTCTAACATTTTTCTCAAAGGCAGGCAGAATTGAGGCATTAGAAAGTGCTCATAGGTCTTTCAAAACAATGGTTGCCTCGTGCAGAAGGATGGCAGGCTGGATCTTGGAGATCTTCAAGACGAGAAGAAATGCCAGTAATGATTTTATTCAAAGCACTAGTTCTTTCATAAGTTGAATATTTTTGTGTTATAACATCTCTCTACAAGGCAAGCAGAATTGAGGAATTAGAAAGTGTTCATAGATCTTTTACAGCCCATATTAATGTGGTAAAGGAACTCAGTTACTGGGGATAGCTGAAATCTGAGGCTATACTCCCTGGAGCACAGGCGGGAGAGATATATCACCCTTACCTGGAAAATCTTTGAACGTATGGTTCCCAACTTAGATTTGGACGTAACATCTTACTGGCATGGCAGTTGAGGAAGATTGTAAAATACTACCTTTGAAATCCTAAGGTACAATGTTCACAAAAATATTATTTTTTTTATTTTTATTTTGCTTTGTCGCTGTCTCCCGCGTTTGCGAGGTAGCGCAAGGAAACAGATGAAATAAATGGTCCAACCCACCCCCATACACATGTATATACATACATATCCACACACACAAATATACATACCTATACATCTCAATGTACACATATATGTACACACATAGACATATACATATATACACATGTACATAATTCATACTGTCTGCCTTTATTTATTCCCATTGCCGCCTCGCCACACATGGAATAACATCCCCCTCCCCCCTCATGTGTGTGAGGTAGCGCTAGGAAAAGACAAGAAAGGCCCCATTCGTTCACGCTCAGTCTCTAGCTGTCATGAAATAATGCCCAAAACCACAGCTCCCTTTCCACATCCAGGCCCCACAGAACTTTCCATGGTTTCCACAAAAATATAGAACACCTTTAACATTTGGAGCCCAAGACTCGACACCTCTCCAGCACTTCCATCAGAAACAGCATTAGATGCTCTATAGACAAGTTTAAGAGTGCACCAGACAAGCATCTACAACATGCATCAGACCAGCCAGGCTGGGTGCTATGTAGGCCTGAGTGCTGTGGCTTCTAAAAGTTAGGTTGACTGACCAAATATAACAGCTTGTGCTGAGCCCGGGCTTTGGGATTGAGTATCCTGGAAGACTTCACTAGGTATGCACCACCTCTTTTATCCCCTTTGCAGTTGTCACTAGTATGCTCCACCTCTCTTATCCCCTTTGCAGATCTCTCTCTCTCTCTCTCTCTCTCTCTCTCTCTCTCTCTCTCTCTCTCTCTCTCTCTCTCTCTCTCTCTCTCTCTCTCTCTCTCTCTCTCTCTCTCTCTCTCTCTCTCTCTCTCCCCCCCCCCCCATCGCCATTAGCAACTCTCAGCCTTGCCTTCTCTTTTTTCCACCATCTATCACCCTCCGTTCCACTCTTGTGCCACCATCCATGGAACCACTTCTACCACCATTGATGACACAGCTTCTGTCATCATCTCGACCACTTTTTGTTTGTGTGGTAGTGTGCATATGTACAACAAGATATGCTCAGTTCTAACCGAGGTATCTTGGGATATATGGTGTGGGACATTTAAATCCGACACAGCCCTGGTGAATAGAGGTAGTGTAGGTAAAGTGGAAGAAATTTGTAAATCTGACAAATTGTAGGGTCTGGCAGTCTACAAATTCCTTAAAATCAGTCATTACCCATCCATTTCTGTGGAGAGAAAAGATTTTGATAAGTCTTACCAGGTCTTGTTTGTTAGGTAGTTTATGCTAGAAGTGGACATAATTATTGTTTCTGTCAAACTCTGGTGTTTGCAGATACACATAAAGTACTTCATAGAAACAACCAGAAAAGAGAGGGTTAGAAAAAATATAAAGTGACTATAGAAATCTATTTAATGTATGTATGACTCATGGTGAGGTGCCTGAGGATTGGCGGAATGCGTGCATAGTGCCATTGTACAAAGGCAAAGGGGATAAGAGTGAGTGCTCAAATTTCAGAGGTATAAGTTTGTTGAGTATTCCTGGTAAATTATATGGGAGGGTATTGATTGAGAGGGTGAAGGCATGTACAGAGCATCAGATTGGGGAAGAGCAGTGTGGTTTCAGAAGTGGTAGAGGATGTGTGGACCAGGTGTTTGCTTTGAAGAATGTATGTGAGAAATACTTAGAAAAGCAAATGGATTTGTATGTAGCATTTATGGATCTGGAGAAGGCATATGATAGAGTTGATAGAGATGCTCTGTGGAAGGTATTAAGAATATATGGTGTGGGAGGCAGGTTGTTAGAAGCAGTGAAAAGTTTTTATCGAGGATGTAAGGCATGTGTACGTGTAGGAAGAGAGGAAAGTGATTGGTTTTCAGTGAATGTAGGTTTGCGGCAGGGATGTATGATGTCTCCATGGTTGTTTAATTTGTTTATGGATGGGGTTGTTAGGGAGGTGAATGCAAGAGTTTTGGAAAGAGGGGCAAGTATGCAGTCTGTTGTGGATGAGAGAGCTTGGGAAGTGAGTCAGTTGTTGTTCGCTGATGATACAGTGCTGGTGGCTGATTCATGTGAGAAACTGCAGAAGCTGGTGACTAAGTTTGGTAAAGTGTGTGAAAGAAAAAAGTTAAGAGTAAATATGAATAAGAGCAAGGTTATTAGGTACAGTAGGGTTGAGGGTCAAGTCAATTGGGAGGTAAGTTTGAATGGAGAAAAACTGGAGGAAGTAAAGTGTTCTAGATATCTGGGAGTGGATCTGGCAGCGGATGGAACCATGGAAGCGGAAGTGGTTCATAGGGTGGGGGAGGGGGCGAAAATCCTGAGAGCCTTGAAGAATGTGTGGAAGTCGAGAACATTATCTCGGAAAGCAAAAATGGGTATGTTTGAAGGAATAGTGGTTCCAACAATGTTGTATGGTTGCGAGGCGTGGGCTATGGATAGAGTTGTGCGCAGGAGGGTGGATGTGCTGGAAACGAGATGTTTGAGGACAATGTTTGGTGTGATGTGGTTTGATCGAGTAAGTAACGTAAGGGTAAGAGAGATGTGTGGAAATAAAAAGAGCGTGGTTGAGAGAGCAGAAGAGGGTGTTTTGAAATGGTTTGGGCACATGTAGAGAATGAGTGAGGAAAGATTGACCAAGAGGATATATGTGTCGGAGGTGGAGGGAATGAGGAGAAGTGGGAGACCAAATTGGAGGTGGAAAGATGGAGTGAAAAAGATTTTGTGTGATAGGGGCCTGAACATGCAGGAGGGTGAAAGGAGGGCAAGGAATAGAGTGAATTGGATCGATGTGGTATACCGGGGTTGACGTGCTGTCAGTGGATTGAATCAGGGCATGTGAAGCGTCTGGGGTAAACCATGGAAAGCTGTGTAGGTATGTATATTTGCGTGTGTGGACATGTATGTATATACATGTGTATGGGGGTGGGTTGGGCCATTTCTTTCGTCAGTTTCCTTGCGCTGCCTCGCAAACGCGGGAGACAGCGACAAAGCAAAAAAAAAAGAAATCTAGATATGTGTGGTAATAAAAAGAGTGTTGTTGAGAGAGCAGAAGAGGATGTTTTGAAATGGTTTGGTCACATGGAGAGAATGAGTGAGGAAAGATTGACCAAGAGGATATATGTGTCAGAGGTGGAGGGAACGGGGAGAAGTGGGAGACCAAATTGGAGGTGGAAAGATGGAGTGAAAAAGATTTTGAGTGATCGGTGCCTGAACATTCAGGAGGGTGAAAGGCGTGCAAGGAATAGAGTGAATTGGAATGATGTGGTATACTGGGGTCGACGTGCTGTCAGTGGATTGAACCAGGGCATGTGAAGCATCTGGGGTAAACCATGGAAAGTTTTGTGGGGCCTGGATGTGGAAAGGGAGCTGTGGTTTCGGTGCATTATTACATGACAGCTAGAGACAGTGTGTGAACGAATGTGGCCTTTCTTGTCTTTTCGTAGCGCTACCTGGTACACATGAGGGGGGGAGGGGGCTTTTATTCCATGTGTGGCGAGGTGGCGATGGGAATGAATAAAGGCAGACTATGAATTATGTACATGTGTATATATGTATATGTCTGTGTGTGTGTATATATATGTGTACATTGAGATGTATAGGTATGTATATTTGCGTGTGTGGACGTGTATGTATATACATGTGAATGTGGGTGGGTTGGGCCATTCTTTCGTCTGTTTCCTTACGCTACCTGGCTAACGCGGGAGACAGCGACAAAGCAAAATAATAAATAAAAAAAAATATAAATCTAGAAATTGTACACCAGTTCTGACCAAAGCTGGGATCTGCATCAGGATGGTGACAGTGCAATTACTACTTCATCAACTACGTCATCATTGCATTCAGTAAAAGCTTCTTTGTATTTTAACAGACTGGACCATCAAAATCTGTGTAAGAAAAATGGATGAGATTAATTTTGAAATATTTTACCAAAGATAGTGTACTGTAGTAAATAGCACTGAGAGGACAAACAGTGGATGCTCATTTAATGTGTTCATCAAATCATCTGATGGTTTACCTGCCCTTTACCAACTGTGATGTACATTTAGCCACCTGCCTTCCCTTCAAATCTCTATGTATTTTTAACTTGTTTGCTGGTATGATAGGAGCTGCATATCCATTTTACTGTGATTTTTTCAATTTGAAAAAAAAGTATTGATAAAACAGTTAAGCATCCTTAATCTTTCTTTCATACATCTTTACCATTTTTCAAGATAGCGAGGCATCACCAAGAACAGATAAAGAAATGGCCTCATTCACTACCATCAACTCTCTTCATGTGTAATGCATTGAAGCCACTTCCCACAGAGATTTACGTGATTTCCCCTGACTGTTTCTGCTAAGAAATGTATTCATCTATCTGTCTATATCTCTCATGCCTGTTCCCTCCTGGAACTCTTTTATCAAGGGCTGGCATACACCACTCCATGTATTCTGCCATTTCTCTTCCTCCAGTATTCCTCAACCCTATTTGCACATGTCACAGGTGGTCTTCCACTCGCACCAACCCCTTTAATTGTACTATCATACTTTCCTTGTAAGCTCCCACAATGCATGATGGACAGAAGAGAATAGAAATGCTGTGGAAGAAGAGTAAAAGGCATATGGTAGATTGCTCGATAGGAATGTACCAGTGGAAGTGCAGCAAAGGAGGAGGGAGGAATACAGAATACGTATGTGGAATGTTAAGAAGCTGATAGAGGAAAGCAAAGAAAGAGTAGATGAAGATTTGAGAAGGAAGTTAAGCGAAAAGTTTTAGGATAAGAAACTACTGGAAGAAGGTTTAAAAGGAAAGTGGTGGATGCAATAGCAGAAATGTTGTTGTTAGAAGTAAGGAAGGTGAGTTGCTGAATTAAAAGGAGGAAGTGAAAGGAAGATGGAAAAAGTATGTTAAAGAACTAATGAATGTGGGACAAGGGGAGGCAGGAGTTGTTACATGCATGGGTATGGAGTATGGAAGGAAGAGGCTACAAGTGTAAGGGCCTATAGCAAAAAGGGAGGTAAAGACAATGATTAGGCTGAAGATGGGTAAGGTACCTGGAATGGATGGAATTATGGCTAAAATGCAGAAATATGGAGGAGAAAGTTTAATAGAGTGCATGGATCTTATATGTAAGTTAGTGTAGAAACAGAAGGTTGTACCTGAGGACAGGATGACAGCTGAATGCAGAATAAGTGGAGAGCAAGGGGTTTTAAGGAAAGGTAAGGGACGTATGTAGTTTACACCCTGTCTCTGCACCCCTTTTTCCTAGTTTTGCTTTCATCTCTCATCACTCCATCAATGAATATATTAAAAAGCCATGGTGACCACACAGCCTTGCCTCACAGTGACGTACATGTAACCCCAGACTTTCACTCGGCTCTCCACCCAGTCTTACACACTCACTTGATCCTCTGAAGAAGGCTTTCACACCATCCATTGGTTGTCCCCCTATGCTATATATCCTTAACACATCCCATTAAGCATTCTGCTTAACTCTGTCATATGCTTTCTTCAGATATATAATAGCTGCATACAACTTATTATTATTATTTTTTTTTTTTTTTTATACTTTGTCGCTGTCTCCCGCGTTTGCGAGGTAGCGCAAGGAAACAGACGAAAGAAATGGCCCAACCCACCCCCATACACATGTATATACATACGTCCACACACGCAAATATACATACCTACACAGCTTTCCATGGTTTACCCCAGACGCTTCACATGCCTTGATTCAATCCACTGACAGCACGTCAACCCCGGTATACCACATCGTTCCAATTCACTCTATTCCTTGCCCTCCTTTCACCCTCCTGCATGTTCAGGCCCCGATCACACAAAATCTTTTTCACTCCATCTTTCCACCTCCAATTTGGTCTCCCTCTTCTCCTTGTTCCCTCCACCTCCGACACATATATCCTCTTGGTCAATCTTTCCTCACTCATCCTCTCCATGTGCCCAAACCACTTCAAAACACCCTCTTCTGCTCTCTCAACCACGCTCTTTTTATTTCCACACATCTCTCTTACCCTTACGTTACTCGATCAAACCACCTCACACCACACATTGTCCTCAAACATCTCATTTCCAGCACATCCATCCTCCTGCGCACAACTCTATCCATAGCCCACGCCTCGCAGCCATACAACATTTTTGGAACCACTATTCCTTCAAACATACCCATTTTTGCTTTCCGAGATAATGTTCTCGACTTCCACACATTCTTCAAGGCCCCCAGAATTTTCACCCCCTCCCCCACCCTATGATCCACTTCCGCTTCCATGGTTCCATCCGCTGCCAGATCCACTCCCAGATATCTAAAACACTTCACTTCCTCCAGTTTTTCTCCATTCAAACTCACCTCCCAATTGACTTGACCTTCAACCCTACTGTACCTAATAACCTTGCTCTTATTCACATTTACTCTTAACTTTCTTCTTCCACACACTTTACCAAACTCAGTCACCAGCTTCTGCAGTTTCTCACATGAATCAGCCACCAGCGCTGTATCATCAGCGAACAACAACTGACTCACTTCCCAAGCTCTCTCATCCCCAACAGACTTCATACTTGCCCCTCTTTCCAAAACTCTTGCATTTACCTCCCTAACAACCCCATCCATAAACAAATTAAACAACCATGGAGACATCACACACCCCTGCCGCAAACCTACATTCCCTGAGAACCAATCACTTTCCTCTCTTCCTAAACGTACACATGCCTTACATCCTCGATAAAACTTTTCACTGCTTCTAACAACTTTCCTCCCACACCATATATTCTTAATACCTTCCACAGAGCATCTCTATCAACTCTATCATATGCCTTCTCCAGATCCATAAATGCTACATACAAATCCATTTGCTTTTCTAAGTATTTCTCACATACATTCTTCAAAGCAAACACCTGATCCACACATCCTCTACCACTTCTGAAACCACACTGCTCTTCCCCAATCTAATGCTCTGTACATGCCTTCACCCTCTCAATCAATACCCTCCCATATAATTTACCTGGAATACTCAACAAACTTATACCTCTGTAATTTGTACAACTTATTATTATTATTATTATTATTATTATTATTATTATTTTGCTTTGTCACTGTCTCCCACGTTAGCGAGGTAGCGCAAGGAAACAGACAAAAGAATGGCCCAACCCACCCACATACACGTACATACATACACGTCCACACACGCAAATATTCATACCTATACATCTCAATGTATACATATATATACACACACAGACATATACATGTATACACATGTACATAATTCATACTATCTGCCTTTATTCATTCCCATCGCCACCTCGCCACACATGGAATAACAACCCCCTCCCCCCTCATATGTGCAAGGTAGCGCTAGGAAAAGACAAACAAAGGCCACATTCGTTCACACTCAGTCTCTAGCTGTCATGTAATAATGCACTGAAACCACAGCTTCCTTTCCACATCCAGGCCCCACAGAACTTTCCATGGTTTACCCCAGACGCTTCACATGCCCTGGTTCAATCCATTGACGCATGTCGACCCCGGCATACCACATTGTTCCAGTTCACTCAATTCCTTGCATGCCTTTCACCCTCCTGCATGTTCAGGCCCCAATCACTCAAAATCTTTTTCACTCCATCTTTCCACATCCAATTTGGTCTTCCACTTCTCCTCGTTCCCTCCACCTCTGACACATACATCCTCTTGGTCAGTCTTTCCTCACTCATTCTCTCAATGTGACCAAACCATTTCAAAACACCCTCTTCTGCTGTCTCAACCACAATCTTTTTATTACCACACATCTCTCTTACCCTATTATTACTTACTCGATCAAACCACCTCACACCACATATTGTCCTCAAACATCTCATTTCTAGCACATCCACCCTCCTGCACGTGACTCTATCCATAATCCAAGCCTCGCAACCATACAACATTGTTGGAACCACTATTCCTTCAAACATACCCATTTTTGCTTTCCGAGATAATGTTCTCGACTTCCACACATTCTTCAAGGCTCCCAGAATTTTCGCCCCCTCCCCCACCCTATGATTCACTTCCGCTTCCATGGTTCCATCCGCTGCCAGATCCACTCCCAGATATCTAAAACACTTCACTTCCTCCAGTTTTTCTCCATTCAAACTTACCTCCCAATTGACTTGACCCTCAACCCTAATGTACCTAATAACCTTGCTCTTATTCACATTTACTCTCAGCTTTCTTCTTTCACACACTTTACCAAACTCAGTCACCAGCTTCTGCAGTTTCTCACATGAATCAGCCACCAGTGCTGTATCATCAGCGAACAACAACTGACTCGCTTCCTAAGCTCTCTCATCCACAACAGACTGCATACTTGCCCCTCTTTCCAAAACTCTTGCATTCACCTCCCTAACAACCCCATCCATAAAGAAATTACTTCCAAGGCCCCCTCATCCTCTACAGACTGCATAACTGCCTGTCTCTCAAAGACCCTTACATTTACTATACCCATCACCATAAGCAAATTAAACAGCCATGATGACGTTACATACTTCTGCCACAGACTCGCTGTCACCTGGAACCACTTGGAACAATTTCACCATTATGAAGTATGTTTAGATGCATGCTGTTGATGTTCCATATATCAGTATAACCTCATGCCTTTTCCTTCAGCTGGCACATGTTAAGATGCATGCTACGAAGGTTCCATACAGCAGCATAACCTCATACCTTTTCCTTCAGCTGACACACAAATGCTCAAGATGATGATCGGTTTCTAATAGTATTTTTGATCAGTCATTTTGGAATTTGTTCCTGATTGCTTTGCAATATTGTTTGTTTGTCTGTCTATCTATCTTTCTATCTATCTATATCTATCTATGTCTCTGATGCCTGTTCCAGTAGGGATTCCCTCAGAGGGGTTGCCAAGGCAACAGTCTTCACAACCAAAGAATTCCAGTGCCACTTCTTAGCCTTTAGTACCTCACCCTTAACAGGCCACTGACAGAGGGCAAGTCTAGTGCGGTGTTTGCAGAAGCTCCTATCTAATGTTCCTAATGACTACTATCTAATGCTCCTACCTATTACTTCTACCTAATGTTCTATCTAATGCTCCTACCATTTTGCCAAAGGGCAGGGCAAGCACACAGTGCTCGCTGCAGGAAAATCTAGAGTTGCGAAGAATCCCGTGCTTTATTCACATTTGTTCTCGAGTTTCTCATCACATGCTTTTCCTAAATTCAAACACCAACTTCTGTTTGTCACTTGAATCTATCACCAGTGCCATATCGTCAGCAAGCAGCAACAGACTCGCTTACTTGGCCCCTTCACCCCTTGACTGCCTACCTGTCCTTGTCTCCAAGACTCTTGCATTTACCTTTCTGACCATTCCATCCATAAACAAAGTAAACAGCTGTTTTGACAACACACACCCCTGCCCCAGACCAACCTCTACTTGGAACCATCCCTCCTCCTGTCTACCTGCTTGCACACATCACATGTACTCTCTTGGTAAAAACACCTTGCTGCTTCTTATAGCATTCCTTCAACACCATATCTTCTTAACACCATCCACAATTTATCTCTATCAACCCAGTCATATGGTTTTAGATCCATAAATGCCCCATAAAATCCTCCTATTTCAATTAGTATTTTTTGCACATTTATCAAAGCAAATTCTGATCCATAAGTTGCATTGTTGCTCCCCATTCTGATACTCTGTTCATCCTACCACCCACTCAGTCACCACTTCTCCATGTACCTTGTCAGTTACATACATGAAACTTATACCTTCGAAATGGAAGTCACCTTTGTCCTCATGCCTTTATGCAGTTGAATGTACATGCATTTTGATAATCCTCAGGGATTCAGCAAGATCCATACATGCGTTGAGAATTCATACCAACCATTCGGCAGCATTCACCCCCTTTTTTAAGAAATTCAATGACAGTACCATCCACTTCAATTGCCTTGCCACTTTTCATATTATGCAAGGTTTTCACTACGTCTGGTTTCTTTACTAAACCACTTTTCATGACTTTCTTGGTTTTGCATACCTTCACAACCCAAACACCCTATATCTGCCACCGTATCATCAAACATGTTCAACAGTCCTTCAAAATACTCACTCCATATCTTCACCTCATCATTGTCTGTTACCACTTCCATATTTGCCACCTTCATCGATGTTCCCATTTTCTTTTGTTTTTGTCACATTATTAACCTCCTTCCACAAATCTTCATACTCTCTCTAAAGTTTGCTGATACTGGCTAATCATCCCAATTCTCATTTGCTCTCTTTTTCAGCTCTTGCCCTTACTCGTGACCTTTTGCCACTTCCTCTTGTTTATCTCCCAGTCACTCACACTCTTTTCCTGTAAGTACTGCCATGATACCTCTCACTTTTCTTTCACTACCAACTTTATTTCATCATCCCACCACTTATTACTCTTTCACACCTACCCACCTCCCACCCTCTGCATGCTACACACATTTCTCACACATGCCGGTGCTGCTTCCCTAAATGCTTCCACTTTTCTAGCTTCATTAACTGAAATCATTTCCTATTCTCCACTGTCTCCTGGTGTTTCTTTACTCAAAAGTCTTTTCCATGCTCACTTGCTTTCACCACCCTGTTATCACCCATGTCATTTTCTCTTGCTGAAAATCTACAAATTTTCACTCTTACCTCCACCATTGAATGATCGGACATCCCACCAGCTGCTCCTCTTGGCTCGTTTACATCCAAAACTCCCTCTTATGTATTTGTCACTTATTACATAATCCAGTGATACCTACTGACAATCTTTTCTACCATAGTCTGGTATATTTTGGCTACATTTGACCAAATTTCAGTTGATTTTTGGATTTTATACTGACAGCTTGAGATGCATTGTTTTTGTTGAAATAGTTGGCTGAGAAAAGGCTTTCTTGAATTGACTTGCATTTTAGCTCTATGTTGAGGATGCTTCTATCATCGTCCCCTTAAAGCAGTCTACTACTAAAGCACAAGGCCCACACTTAAGTTCATCCAATATTTAAACCTATTCTTTCAAGTTAAAGGTCTTCCTTATTGTAGGTGCTGTAGGGGACACTTTAGTATACTGGTATACTTAAGCTCAAGTGCTGAATTATACAAATGGCAACAATACAGTACTATACTTAGTGAAAGCTAGCACATGATTGATGTGGTAGTCAGTATAGCATGGTTAACATCAGCACCTCTTGGTCAGCTGGGTATGCACCTTATCATGATGGCTTGATTTATGATAACAAAATGGGAGTAATTTTCATGGTTGATGTATATCGGAATTTTTTTTGATATATTGTTGTGCAATATCATGATGCATCTGCTTCATGAAAGGCTGAAAAAGGAAAAGACAAGAAAGAAGAAAAAGATATAGGGAGATCTGTGTAGTGCAACATGGTGTGGGTATAAGGGAAAAGTATTAAACCTGAAAGCCTCTCAGTGTAAAAGATAGTTATTAAATCTTCAAGAAGTCCATGCAACATATCGGAAAGTAAACAAACAAAACTCTATGCATCCCAACCAAAAAGCTAAGATAACTATTCAATATGCTGCTAGAAGAAATAGAAAAAGATGTGCATGGAACAGCTACAGAAGTTTTTATAAGAATACATGACAAGGTTGAAATCAGTCCCAAATGAATCAACAATAGATTGTCACATAAATTTTGGAATCACTTTGCACAAGCCCTCCCATCATAGCACAATCTCTTGATAGGTATTCTTTGGTAAATAGATACTCAAAATGTAAACAAACTTTTCTGAATTTTTTTTTCAGGATTCCCATTTGCCGTGTGCTTCTTTATCCTGTAGTTTGTTTGTAAACTGCATTCTGACAGTGTTCTTATATTTTTCAGGCAAATCCGTGTCAACATCCAATTGTCATATTACCACCAGAGGTACGTTTTGCTGATTTAGAGAAGCTTCTAAGATTCATTTACCAGGGGGAAGTAAATGTGCATCAGGAAAATTTGGCCAGGTTTCTAAAAACAGCAGAAATGTTGAAGATCAGAGGTCTTGCTGAGGATAGTGAAAAGGTAAGAGTTGTTTACATTGTGTGGTACTGTTTTCTTTTTGGAATAGAAACTTTTATATTTTCCTACTTGATTGCTGTTTCCCTTGTTAGCCAAGAACAAATGAAGAAAGGCTGCATCAGTTTACATTTCTCAAGCTGTCTTTTGTAATGCAAGAAGACCACAGCTCCTTATCCACAGCCAGATCCCACAGACCATGGTTTATCCTGGACACTTCACATGCCCTGGTTCTGTCCACTGACAGCATGTCGCTCTTTCAATACCATATTGTTCGAATTCGCTTGTATCTCCTGCATGCCTTTCACCCTCCTGCATATTCATACCCTGATTGCTCAGATTTTTTTCTCTCCATCCTATATTCCAATTTAGTCTCCCTACTCTCCTTGTTCCCTTAAATTCTGACACATGTATCCTCTTTGTGAATCTTTCCTCACTCATTCTCTCAGTGTCCAAGCCATTTCCGCATATCCTGATTAGCTCTCTCAACCACACTTTTTATTTTATGACCATACCTCTATCTTGCCCTTTCATTGCTTATTTGATCAAATTACCTTTCATCACATATTGTCTTCAAACATTTCATTTTCAATACACCCACCATCTGCACAGTTTTACCTACAGCCCATACCTTACATCCATATAATCATTTCGGGTCTGCTGTACCTTCAAACATACCCATTTTTGCCCTCCCAGACAACGATCCCTATTTCCACACATTCTTCAGTGCTTCTAGCATTTTCGTCCCCACACCCACTCCATGACTCGCTTATGCTTCCATTTGCTGGCATGACCATTCCTAGGCATCTAAAGTACTTCACTTCCTTCAATTTTCATCTATTTATTCTCACATCCCAGCTAACCTGTCCCTTATCTCAGCTAAACCTAATTAGCCATGCATTTATTCACATTTACTCTTGACTTCCTGCATCCATACACCCACCAAACTTAGTCATCAACTTCTACAGTTTCACATCCAAATCTGCCATCAGTGCTGTATGATCGGCAAACTACAGTTGACTCGCCTTACACTCCAAGACTCTCGCATTTACCTCCCTCACCACCACCATCCCTGAACAAATTTAACATCCATGGTGACATCACACTCCCGTGTCACCAACCAGCCTTCACTTGGAACCATTCACTCTCCTCTCTTCCTATTTGTGCACATACCTTACACCCATGGTAAAAACTTTTCACTGCTGTACATTCTTAAGACCTAACACATGGCATCTCTTTCAACCCAATCATATGCTTTGTCTAGATCCAGAAATGCCACATACAAATCTGTCTGTTTTTCTAAGTATTTCTCTCACATTTTTAAGTGCAAACACCTGATCCTTTCATCCTCTTCCACTTCTGGAACTACACTGTTGCTCCCCAATCTGATTCTTTGTGCATACCTTCACTCTGGATCACTACCCTTCCATACAACTTCTCATGTACACTCAGCAGACTTATACCTCTGCAGTATGAACATGTTTGTATCCATTGCTACAAATGCAATTGGGTAAATCAAGTCTTAAGTTGTTTGTTAGATCACCTCTTAACCAGTTATGCTGGAGAGTAAATGAGACTAGCAATTGAGGATGGTGGCTCTGAATGTAAATGGAATGAATGGGGATAGTAAGAGGAGGTAGCTTGAGGAGAAATTTAAGTTATAATTTGGATGTGCTGGGGATTGGGAAATCTCATTCTGGGACAGGGTGTATTGATTGAAAATGATAAAGACAAAGTAAAGTTATAGGAGAGCATGGAAGGAAGAGTTATATGGCCAGTAATTAATGAAAATTACCAGGGAAGAGGGAAAGAGAGATGAGCAATTGTGCTGTCACAGAGAGTATGTTACAGAACACAGAGGGAAGGGATCAAGAATAGTGTGTGTTAAAGGAAAGATTGGAATTGTGAAATATGCATGGATGTCTGCATATGCACCTATGAATATGAAGACTGGCAAGGTAAGGATAAAATGAAGCATTTCTGGAGAAATTTGATAAATGGTTATCAGAAGGATAGAAAGGTATTTGTGATGGGTGATATGAATGAGAAACAGTGGGATGTGATAAAATTGGCAAGAAAGTAAGTGAGAAGTGCTTGGAGTAAATGAGAATGGAAGCTGCCTTCTGGATGTCTCGGTACTGAGAAGGGTTTATTCCCTGCAAACATCATTTTTCCGCACAAGATGATCTACAGGGATACATGGGTGAGAAATCATGGAAGAGAAGAACAAGAGGGTTTGATTGAATACTTGGCAATGGATGAAAGGTTGAGAAATCTCAGGCTTTGCAAGAGTTGAGAGGATTTTTAAGGGACTGACTATTTCATGGTTCTTGTAGGGGTGAGGATCAGGGAGAAGTGGAGGTATGGTGTGAGAAAGAATTTAGACGTAAAAGTGTTGACAAGCAGGAGGATGAATCGGGAAAAAATGCAAGTATGAAAGGAGGGTGACCAAAAGTTTAGATGGAGTTCAGGAAATGTAGGGATGCAATCATGTGTGAATGAGGTGTTTAAAATATTCAGAGAAATACTGTTAAATGTTGTGAATTGTTAAAAGTAGTAGAATTAGTAGTTGGATACAAGGTTGTGATACATGAAAATAGAAAGGGAAATACATAGTGGATGGATGAGATGAGAAATGTTTTGAAAGTGAAGAAAAAGGCATGTGGTAGATTCCTCGAAAGGACTGTATCTGTAGAAGTTCAGCAGAGGAGGAAGAAAGAATCTAAGATGTGTAAGTGGAATTTCAGGAAGCTGATAGAGGAAAGCAAAGAGTAGATGAAGATTTTGGAAGAAATTGAGTGAAAAGCTTAGGGAAAATAAGACTGTACTGGAAGGAGGAGAAAAAGGAAAGAGATATGTGAAAGATTGTTAATGTTAATTTGAGAAGTAAGGAAAGGGAGTTGCTGAATCAAGAGGGGAAGTGAAAGGAAGGTGAAGAGAGTATTATGAACTTAAGAATGTGAGAGAAGGTGAGGCAACAATTGTTACATGCATGGGTATGGAGGATGGAAGTAAAAGGATATAAGTGCATGGGCCTTTTGTAAGAGGGGAGGTAAAAGAGTGATAATGATGTTGAAGGTTGGAAAGTTACCAGAAGTGTGTGTGATTACGGTTGAAATGCTGAAATACAGAGGAGGAAATTTGGTAGAGTGGATGCATTTGATATGTAATTTAGCATGGAAACAAATGTTGTGCCTGGGGATTGCATGATAGCTATTATTCCTTTATTCAAAGGAAAAGGTGCTAAGGATATATGTATCAATTATAGGGGAATAAGTCTGTTAAGTATACCAAGAAAAGCTTGTGCAATAGTGTTATCAAGCAAGAGTGATGGAAGTGACTGAATACAGAATAAATTAGGAGCAAGGGTGTTTTAGGAAAGTTAGGGGATATGTGGATCAGATTTTTGTTCGGAAAATGACTGTGGAAAAGTATCTAGTGAAAGGTGAGAGGCTGTATGCAGCTTAAAGGATCTAGAGAAAGCATGTGGCTGAGTCAAGTGGAATGCTGTATGAGATGTGTTAAGTATGTGGGTTAGGGGGACAAGTGTTGGATGGTATGAAAGCTTTCTATAGTGTTGCAAATACATGTGTAAGAGTGGCTAGAGAGTTGAGAACAAGTTCCAGCATACATGTGGGTGCGAGGAATGGCTGTGGGACGTCACTGTGGGTTTTTAACATGTATGGATGGAGTGATAAGTGAGGTGAAAGCAAGTAGGGAAAGGGGGTACAGGCATGGTGTGTGGTTGTGGTGTAAGGTGGTGTGACAAGCCTGTTTGTGGATGATGATGGTGTTTGCTGAGTGTGAAGAGGAGCTGCTGAAGGTTGGGTGTTTTATGATATGTGTAAACAAAGGTGTTGAAGATAAATGCTATTGAAATTAAAGTAATGGTGTTTTGAAAGGAAACAGGGTGAAAGTACAGATTTTGCAAAACCCATTACAATGAAAGAACAAAGTGTACTAATCTGTGTTATAGATACAGGGAAGAAAGCCTACAAGAGGTGAGAATTTAAGTATTGAGGAGCTATCTTGGGTAAGACTGGTGATATGGAAGGAAAAGCAAGGGACAGAGTAGTAGAGGGTACAAGGGTCATTAGGTCCCATAATATAATAATGAAGGGTAGAGGTGTAAGTATGGAAGTGAGGAAAGGATGGGACAGTATAGTCCTCCCAACCCTGACCTGTGCAGCAGAAACGTGGACATGAATGAGTCGCAGAGATCAAGAATCCAGGCTTTGGAAATGAGCTGTTTGATGAGAGAGAGCATGTGGAATGACTACATGGAATGAATGAAATGAGGGAGCATATTAAAGATGTGGTATGGCAGGGTATGCAAAGAGAATGAATTATGGAATTATAGAGTGGGTGAAGTGTAATACTTTAAGGGTGTTTGGGTTTTATGGAAAGAATGCAAGACAGGAAGTTTACAAAGAGAGGGTGTGATTGTACAATTAAAGGGGTTGAGAGGGTATAATAGTATAGGTTGAACCTCTTTGATCCAACACCCTTGGGACCTGGCCATGGCTGGACTACAGAAAATGCTAGAAAACAGAAATTGACCCCCCTAAGGGAATTCCGTACGTAAATATATGCCAGTTCGTTCCACTTAAATACTGTTGTGTTATCAAAGGTGGAACAAAGCTTAAAACAGGAAATAATGCAACCATTAATGCTTCTAAACATGGTTTTTATTGTTGCATCAGATTATATCATAAGTACCCCCAGATGGAAACCCCGCATTATCTTTGGCAAGAGTTTTTCGTGGCATACAACGCCAATACAGGGCAGATTTGTCAGCATATTACACTTGTTCTGGGGCTAAGTTTTCTGCTGCCTCTAACTGTGCAAATTCATCCACAAACTTTGTTGCAGCTTTGTGACAAGTAGTTAATGCAATGAACGACCATAGGTTGGTAGTTGGATTTGGTCGACTTGTGTTACTGTTGTTGTTTTATTGTTATTGTCATGACAGCCTACCGGCTGGCTCGTACACACACTCTCGCCCTGTACATATTGCTGTTGGTTGTTTAATGGAGAATTGGAGTTTTTGTTGATTCTTTTGATATGACCTTGCACTACAAGCTTCCATGTCAGCACTGTGCTTTTCACTGTACACACTGTGTACTGAAATTTCACATCTCTTAAACTTGTGTAACCATCCTTGCAATTATTCAGTCATAGTCTAGCTTTTTTTCTGTATGAAAAACTTTGGCCTTCTTGATAAGCCTTCATCCATCCCTGGCACTACCCTGTCACACAGGAAACAGCAACACAACCCCCTGCTTCAGTAAGGTAGTGCCAGGAAAACAGACATAAAAGGCCACATTTGTTTACACTGTCTCTATCATGTGTAATGCACCAAAACCACAGCTCCCTATCCACATCCAGGCCCCACACACCTTTCCATGGTTTACCCTAGACGTTTCACATTCCCTGGTTCAGTCCATTGACAGCACGTCTACCCATGATATACCACATTGTTCCAATTCGCTCTATATCTTGCATGCCTCTCACCCTCCTTTATGTTCAGGTTCCGATCGCTCAGAATCTTTTTCACTCCATCCTTCCACCTCCAATTTGGTCTCCCGTTTCTCCTTGTTCCCTCCACCTCTGACACATATATCCTCTTTGTCATTCTTTCCTCACTCATTTTTCTCCATATGTGTAAACCATTTCAACACACCCTCTTCTGCTCTCTCCCACGTAATTTTTATTTCCATGCATCTCTCTTACCCTTTTATTACTTGATCAAACCACCTCACACCACATACTGTCCTCAAACATTTCATTTCCAACACATCCACCTTCCTCCACACAACCCCAGCTATACCCCATGCCTTGCAACCATGTGATATTGTTGGAACTACTATTCCTTCAAACATATCCATTTTTGCTCTCTTGAAATAACGTTCTCACCTTTCGCATGTTCTTCATCGCTATTAGACCCTTTGCCCCCACCCTGTGACTCGCCTCCGCTTCCCAGGGTTCATGGCATTTGACACGTTTGGGGTAAACCGTGAAAAGATCTGTGGGGCCTGGATGTGGTTTGGGAGCTGTGGTTTCGGTGCATTACACATGACAACTAGGTACTGAGTGTGAATGAATGTGGCCTTGTTTTGTATATTTTCCTGGTGCTACCTTGGTGATGCAGGGGATAAATGCTGTTTTTTGTAGGGAGGATGGCACTGGGAATGGATGAAGGCAAGCACTACCTTGCCAGTTAGCATCTAAATTTTTAAACTTCATGGGAGTATCACCTACACACCCATTACCCTGACTAGAAATAATTCTTCTTTAAATTTCTGCATTTGGACTTCTTGGACTTTTGATGGGGATGCGAGTCCCATCAGCACAACCCATAACACCAGACATTCCTGCTTTGTTGGAAAGTTGCAACATGACAGTAACCTCATTTTCAGGGTCTGTTGCTAGGTGAACAATGACTGCAGAGACATTTTAGAGACATCTGCAAAGACTAGGCTGGGACATGTCTGTGCAATCACTCACTGTTCCCAGTAACCACACAACTAAGTGCAATGAGTCATTGATTAGTTAATTATTTTGAATTATCAAGCAGTTTTGGTGAAGTTGGGAGGCTTAGATGCAAGGGTCCAAACTGATATCACCACTAGAAATATCAAGGTTTCCATTACTAGAAAAACTAGATTGTTTAATGCCCTGTGAATGTCGAGGCAAAAAAATATTGAAACTTTTGCCCTTGTGATAATCCCATCCAAAAAAATTTTGCTAATGCAAATGTGTTCGTAAAATATATTTGTAAACTGAAATATATTTTGGTAAGCAGCTTTAGCTTACTGTGCAACCTACAGTAGACAGGAGTCATCAGTGCAACCATTTTTCAAAACCGTACCTACGTCAACTTTGAATCAGTGACTCAAATTCTTAAACATCAGTCTTGCTTCATCATTTATACTTTTGTGTGGTTATTTTACTTTTACTTTCTCTCTTTCGCACCCCTTCCTCCCAATTAGGCAAATCCTTTCTCTGTTTGCAGGTGTGTACTACATCTAACTATGTCTACTGTCCACGTCCATCCGCATCCACATATTGCTCTTTACTTCCACTTGGAGAGATTATTTTTTTTTTTTTTTTTCTTTTTTTCAGAAGGTTATCGACACCTTTTGAAAGCTTACAGTGCTGCAGGAATTCTTAGTCTGATTAGTATTCAAAAGGTTTCTTTCTTTTGGTAAATCCCTGTATGCTTAGTGCACTCTGTTGATCCCCTTGCTATCTCCTACACTTGAAATATATAATCCTTGCATTCAGCTAAATTGATAGTAGCACATAAAACAGTTCCAGTTAGTTTCCGTGGAGGTACCATCATGAAGGGAAGTGAGTAGCATACTCACCAGAACTACTTTTATAAAACATTATTCTGAGTATTTTTGGGGGATTTTGATGGTCAGAATGGTTGATGATGTGAAAGTATCAGTACTAAATTATTTTGGGAACATAGTTTTTCTGTATAAGCTTCTTATTCTGAAACCAGAGGGTTAGGTTAGGTTTGGTTATTACATGATTGCTCTCCTCAGTTTCCTTCAATTTTAAAGCCCTGCCCACTTTGTCGTGATGGTGGGGAGTGGTCGAAATTTGTTGTGGGTCATAAGTCTATAAGCATTTATTTGTCCAAACTTTACTACCATTGTACAAAGGAGAAAAAAAGTACTATGGGAATTCCACTTTTGATTTGAAAAAAAAAAATCTTTCCCTGTTGTTTTTGCAGTAATTTTCTAAAGGCCCCTGCAGCCCAGGGTTGCACTAGTTTCAGTCGCAGGAATATGTAGACTCCTTTGGAGTGAGAAGTTCTCCCTGATGTGACTCTAGTCCCAGTGATACAGCCTTGCCAAAGGTGACATTTCACATCTGGTGCAAGTTTGAACTGGTGGATAATAGATTAGAAGTCTGTTGATTTGCCGTACTGCTCTCCCCAGATACATCTTTGGAACTATGTCATAATACCAATAGTGAAGCAGACTGAAAAGAAAAAAGATTTCCTTCTTTTGAAACCAAAGCACAACATGTACACATAATAAAACAACCAAGAAAGATATCTTTTAAATTTTGTGAATAGAGGGTGGACATCAATTGGAATATATGATAATAAGACCGTCCATACCATACCATTTTCCTCAAATTCAAGTTAATTGGTAGATCGTCATTTGATGTGAAAGAGAAGATTCATAGCCAAAAAAAAAATGTCTCTTAGGTTGGTCTCCCAAACTCAAATACATCTTGAATGCTGAATTGATAAAGTAAAAGAAATTTCATAAGAATTTAAGAGTATATCAGATGAGAAATTGAAAGTGAATTGATATTTTAGAAATATGGGGAAAGAAGGTTGGACATCAACTCTTAAAATTGGTAAAAATTTACCAGAATAACAGAATATACAATCTAGATTGATAACAATGTGTTCAGATGGGCCAGAAGAATGTTTTTGGTGACAGTGCATGCTTTCCTGGTTCATTGATATAAAAAAATTAAGTATTATACTTGAGATATTAATGCAAACTTTTTTGTTGTACTCGTGGTATTGGTAACAGAAGGAAAGGCACATCGTAATGCCTCCTGCCAATGAGCATTGTCAATGATCACTTTTTATCAAAACATTTGGAAAAAGGATGAACATTCCTATTCATGTGCACATCCTGCAGCTCTTACAGCTTTTCAGAATTATTATCAAAAATATTTAGCAAAAATATTGAACATGTCCCTGTGGTAGGGGAGAAGGAATTTTTCTTCTCTTTTTTCCTGCATGTCATAGAAGATGAAATGGGGCACAGGTAGGTGGTTGGAAATGCCCTTTTATTTCTACTCCAAAAAGATTGAACAGAAGAAGGAGCCTAGCATGGAGTGATCCTCCTCCTCAAAGGGGTGTCTTAAATATGTGTGGATGTAACCAAGATAAGAAAGGAGAGATAAGTAATGCGCTTGGGGAAAGAAGCATGGATGTTCTAACTCTTGAGTGAAACAAGCTTCAAGGACAGATGGGAAGAATAGTTTGGAAATGTTGTAGGAGTAAAGTTTGGGGTTGGTGAGAGGGCAAGAGCTAAGGAATGGGTAGCACTGCTATTGAAATAGTTGTGCAAGTGTGTGACAGAGTGTAAGGAAGTGAGCTCTAGACTGATGTGGGTAAAAATGAAATTGTATTGTAAGAGATGGGCTGTTACTAGTGCCTATGCACTGGCCATGAGTAGAAAGATCATGAAAGGCAAGTGTTTCAGTGCAGTTGAGTTAGTGTGTCAGCAGTTTTGATGCACTAGACTGGGTTTTAGTGATGAGTAATTTAAATGTGAAGCTGAGAACTGTGGCAGTTGAGGGTATAATTGGGGGGCGTGTGATATTCAGTATTATGACTGGAAATGGTGATAAGCTTGTAGAGTTGCATTCCGAAAAAAGGCTGGTGATTGGGAATGCCTGGTTTAAAAAAAGGGACATACATGGGTTTCTTTATGCAAGTGTATAAGATGATCAGCAACCATTATGGGATTGAATTTTATAGATGTGCATAGAAAAGAGATACTTTGAGATGTTAATGTGCTGAGAGGTGCAGTTTATGGGATGTCTGTAGGTTTTTTTGGAAATGAGGAAACTTCATAGGTGAGAACAGAGCGATGTGATTAAGTGAGCTTGGAAAATACTGAAATGAAGAAATATTAGGAGAGAGTGAGTGCAAAATGGCAAAAGATGAGCATAGAAGTACCGAGGGAAGCAGATGAGTCATGGGAGGTATTTAGGGAAGCAGTAGTATGCTCAAAACATGCACCTGACTCACATAATGTGGGAGGTAGGCAGATGAGAAAGAGTTGTGAGTAGTGAGATGATGAAGCAAAGTTGTCTGAAAAAGAGAGGTATATGGGCAATATTTATAGGGAAGGAGTACAAATTATGGGAGATGTAGAAGAGAAAGCAGCAGGAGATAAAGAGGAAGGTGAAAAGGTTAAAAAAAAGAGGGTAAGCGAGTATTGGTAAACTTCGAGGACAGTAAGATGTTATAGGAGGAGGTTAATAGTATGTGAAAAACGGGAGAACAATTGGGAACGTTGGTGAAGGGGGCAAGTGGGGAAATGGTCACTGGTGGTGATTGAATATTTTGAAAAATGTTAAATGCGTTTGTTGATATGGTGTCAGGTGTAGGGTTTTTGAGTTGGTAGTATGAAAAGTGAGCAATTTAAGGAGTGTTTTTGTGAAGAAAGAAGAGTTGGTGAAAATAAGATGAAATGTCGCAAGGTGGCTGAAGTAGATGGTATTACAGTTGAATTTCTTAAAAGAGATGGATTACTGTGTTGTTGATTGGTTAGTTAGGATTCTCATTGTATGTATGCATAAAGATGAGGTGCCTGAAGATTGGCATAATGCATGTATAGTGCCATTGTATAGCAAGGGGAATATAAGTTATAAGTTTGTTGAGTGCACTTGATAAGTTGTATGGGAAGGTAGTGATTGAGAGTGAATGGCATGTACAGGAGCAGCGTGGTTTCAGGAGTGGTAGAGGATGTGTGGATCAGTTTGCTTTTAAGAATGTGTGAAATACTAAGAGAAACAGAAGGATTTGTGTGTGGCAATTATGGATTTGGAGAAAGCATACGATAGGGTCGATAGAGATGCCATTTGGAGGGTTTGAAGTATATATGGTGTTGGAGGAAAGCTGCTAGAAGCAGTTGGACATTTTTATCATGGGAATAAGTGTGTGTATGAGTAGGGATAGAGGAGAATGAATCGTTCCAAGTGAAGGATGGCCTGCTACTGGGTGTGATGTCACCATGGCTGTTAATGTGTACATAAATGAATTGGGTGGTTGGAGAGATAAATGCAAGAGTCTATTGGGCAGGATAGGACTCGTGGAGTAAGTCGGTTGTTGTTTCCTGTCATGGGAGTAGGCATGTGTAAGAGTAGGAAGAGAGGACAGTGAACTGTTGTAGGTGGAGGATGGTCTGTGACAGTCAGTGATGTCACCATTGCTGTTTAATGTGTACATATGTGGTTGGGGTGGTTGGAGAGGGAAATGCAAGAGTCTTGGAAAGAGAGGCAAGTATGCAGGCTGTAGGGGATGAGGGTACCTGGAGAGTGAGTCAGTTGTTTGCTGTTAACGTAGCGCTGGTGGAAGATGTGACCGAGAAATAGCAGAAGTTGGTAAATGAGTTTGGAAGAGTGTGTGAAAGAGGGAGTTGAGTGAATATGATTATCAGCAAGGCTATTAGGTTTATCATGATAGTGGGGCAGGTAAGATGGGATGCAAGTTAAAATGGAGAGAAATTGTAGGAAGTGAAGTGTTTTAGATATCTGGGAAGGGACATGATTGCCTCCCTCCTTTTCTCTATCAACAATGGTGTCCCTCAAGGTTTTGTCCTGTCCCCTAAACTTTTTCTCTTTTTTTTTTCAAAGATTTCCTCTCCACAAATAATCCAATGCACTCTTATGCTAACCATTCAGCACTACATTCATCCGCATCCCTCAGTTCGACTCCCTCTTCTCTCACTCGATCTGCACCTTGTCTTGGGCAGGATATCTCAGTGGGGTAGACAAAATCTTGTTAAGTTTAATGCCTCCAAGACCCAATTTCAACCTATATTTCTATCAAAGACTCCTCACAACCCTCATCTCTCTTTTGATAGTTCTGTGATTCCACTTGGTGGACTCCTCACAACCCTCATCTCTCTTTTGATAGTTCTGCGATTCCACTTGGTGAACATACTTGGTATTACTGTAACATCCTCATTCCCTCCACCTCTGACATGTATATCCTTTTTGTCAATCTTTCCTCTCATTCTCTCCATGTGACCAAACCATTTCAAAATGCCCTCTTCTGCTCTCTCAACCACACTCTTTATTACCACACTTCTCTCTTACCCTTTCATTACTTACTTGATCAAACCACCTCATATCACATATTGTCCTCAAACATCTCATTTCCAGCACATCCACCCTCCTCCGCACAACTCTATCTATAGCCCACACATCGCAACCATTTAACATTGTTGGAACTACTATTCCTTCATACATATCCATTTTTGCTTTCCAAGATAACGTTCTCAACTTCACACATTTTTCAACACTCAGAACTTTCGCCCCCTCCCCCACCCTATGACTCACTTCTGCTTCCGTGGTTCCATCCGCTGCCAAATCCACTCCCAGATATGTAAAACTTCACTTCCTCCAGTTTTTCTCCATTCAAACTTGCCTCCCAATTTACTTGTCCCTCAACCCTACTGTACCTAATAACCTTGCTCTTATTCACATTTATTCTTAGCTTTCTTCTTTCACACACTTTACCAAACTCAGTGACCACCTTCTGCAGTTTCTCACTCGAATCAGCCACCAGCGCTGTATCATCAGCGAACAACAACTGACTCACTTCCCAAGCCCTCTCATCCACAACAGACTGCATACTTGCCCCTCTTTCCAAAACTCTTGCATTCACCTTCCTAACAACCCCATTCATAAATAAAGTAAACAACCATAGAGACATCATGCACCCCTGCCGCAAACCAACATTCACTGAGAACCAATCACTTTCCACTCTTCCAACTCGTACACTTGCCTTACACCCTTGATAAAAACTTTTCACTGCTTCTAACAACTTGCCTCCCACACCATATATTCATAATACCTTCCACAGAGCATCTCTGTCAACTCTTATCATATGCCTTCTCCAGATCCATAAATGCTACATACAAATCCATTTGCGTTTCTAAGTATTTCTCACATACATTCTTCAAAGCAAACACCTGATCCACACATCCTCTACCACTTCTGAAACCACACTGCTCTTCCCAATCTGATGCTCTGTACATGACTTCACCCTCTCAGTCAATACCCTCCCATATAATTTCCCAGGAATACTCAACAAACTTTTACATGTGTAATTTGAGCACTCACTTTTATCCCCTTTGTCTTTGTACAATGGCACTATGCAAGCATTCCACCAATCCTCAGGCACCTCACCATGAGTCATACATGCATTAAATAACCTTACCAACCAGTCAACAATACACTCACCCCCTTTTTTGATAAATTCCACTGCAGTACCATCTAAACCCGCTGCCTTGCCGGCTTTCATCTTCTGCAAAGCTTTTACTACCTCTTCTCTGTTTACCAAATGATTCTCCTTAACCCTCTCACTTTGCACACCACCTCAACCAAAACACCCTATATCTGCCACTCTATCATCAGACACATTCAACAAACCTTCAAAATACTCACTCCATCTCCTTCTCACATCACCACTACTTGTTATCACCTCCCCATTAGCCCCCTTCACTGATGTTCCCATGTCTTACGCACTTTATTTACCTCTTTCCAAAACATCTTTTTATTCTCCCTAAAATTTAATGATACTCTCTCACCCCAACTCTCATTTGCCCTCTTTTTCACCTCTTGTGCCTTTCTCTTGACCTCCTGCCTCTTTCTTTTATACATCTCCCATTTATTTGCACCATTTGCCTGCAAAAATTGTCCAAATACCTCTGTTTTCTCTCTCACTTCTTACTTCTTCATCCCACCACTCACTACCCTTTCTAATCTGCCCCCCTCCCACGCTTCTCATGCCACAAGCATCTTTTGCGCAATCCATCACTGCTTCCCTAAATACATCCCATTCCTCCCCCACTCCCTTTACGTCCTTTGTTCTCACTTTTTCCATCCCACAAAATATGCCAAAACTGGCCTGGAGTAGCTAAAAAATTTCCAGAATAACAGTATATACCATCCATAATGTTGGGGTGAAGAGGGTGGTGAGAGTAAGTGAGCTTGGGAAGGAGACTTGTGTGAGGAAGTACCAGGAGAGACTGAGTACAGAATGGAAAAAGGTGAGAACAATGGAAGTAAGGGGAGTGGGGGAGGAATGGGATGTATTTAGGGAATCAGTGATGGATTGCGCAAAAGATGCTTGTGGCATGAGAAGAGTGGGAGGTGGGTTGATTAGAAAGGGTAGTGAGTGGTGGGATGAAGAAGTAAGAGTATTAGTGAAAGAGAAGAGAGAGGCATTTGGACGATTTTTGCAGGGAAAAAATGCAGTTGAGTGGGAGACGTATAAAAGAAAGAGACAGGAGGTCAAGAGAAAGGTGCAAGAGGTGAAAAAAAGGGCAAATGAGAGTTGGGGTGAGAGAGTATCATTAAATTTTAGGGAGAATAAAAAGATGTTCTGGAAGGAGGTAAATAAAGTGCGTAAGACAAGGGAGCAAATGGGAACTGCAGTGAAGGGCGCAAATGGGGAGGTGATAACAAGTAGTGGTGATGTGAGAAGGAGATGGAGTATTTTGAAGGTTTGTTGAATGTGTTTGATGATAGAGTGGCAGATATAGGGTGTTTTGGTCGAGGTGGTGTGCAAAGTGAGAGGGTTAGGGAAAATGATTTGGTAAACAGAGAAGAGGTAGTAAAAGCTTTGTGGAAGATGAAAGCCGGCAAGGCAGCAGGTTTGGATGGTATTGCAGTGGAATTTATTAAAAAAGGGGGTGACTGTATTGTTGACTGGTTGGTAAGGTTATTTAATGTATGTATGACTCATGGTGAGGTGCCTGAGGATTGGCGGAATGCGTGCATAGTTCCATTGTACAAAGGCAAAGGGGATAAGAGTGAGTGCTCAAATTACAGAGGTATAAGTTTGTTGAGTATTCCTGGTAAATTATATGGGAGGGTATTGATTGAGAGGGTGAAGGCATGTACAGAGCATCAGATTGGGAAGAGCAGTGTGGTTTCAGAAGTGGTAGAGGATGTGTGGATCAGGTGTTTGCTTTGAAGAATGTATGTGAGAAATACTTAGAAAAGCAAATGGATTTGTATGTAGCATTTATGGATCTGGAGAAGGCATATGATAGAGTTGATAGAGATGCTCTGTGGAAGGTATTAAGAATATATGGTGTGGGAGGCAAGTTGTTAGAAGCAGTGAAAAGTTTTTATCGAGGATGTAAGGCATGTGTACGTGTAGGAAGAGAGGAAAGTGATTGGTTCTCAGTGAATGTAGGTTTGCGGCAGGGGTGTGTGATGTCTCCATGGTTGTTTAATTTGTTTATGGATGGGGTTGTTAGGGAGGTGAATGCAAGAGTTTTGGAAAGAGGGGCAAGTATGAAGTCTGTTGGGGATGAGAGAGCTTGGGAAGTGAGTCAGTTGTTGTTCGCTGATGATACAGCGCTGGTGGCTGATTCATGTGAGAAACTGCAGAAGCTGGTGACTGAGTTTGGTAAAGTGTGTGAAAGAAGAAAGTTAAGAGTAAATGTGAATAAGAGCAAGGTTATTAGGTACAGTAGGGTTGAGGGTCAAGTCAATTGGGATGTGAGTTTGAATGGAGAAAAACTGGAGGAAGTGAAGTGTTTTAGATATCTGGGAGTGGATCTGGCAGCGGATGGAACCATGGAAGCGGAAGTGGATCATAGGGTGGGGGAGGGGGCGAAAATTCTGGGAGCCTTGAAGAATGTGTGGAAGTCGAGAACATTATCTCGGAAAGCAAAAATGGGTATGTTTGAAGGAATAGTGGTTCCAACAATGTTGTATGGTTGCGAGGCGTGGACTATGGATAGAGTTGTGCGCAGGAGGATGGATGTGCTGGAAATGAGATGTTTGAGGACAATGTGTTGTGTGAGGTGGTTTGATCGAGTAAGTAACGTAAGGGTAAGAGAGATGTGTGGAAATAAAAAGAGCGTGGTTGAGAGAGCAGAAGAGGGTGTTTTGAAATGGTTTGGTCACATGGAGAGAATGAGTGAGGAAAGATTGACCAAGAGGATATACGTGTCGGAGGTGGAGGGAACGAGGAGAAGAGGGAGACCAAATTGGAGGTGGAAAGATGGAGTGAAAAAGATTTTGTGTGATCGGGGCCTGAACATGCAGGAAGGTGAAAGGAGGGCAAGGAATAGAGTGAATTGGAGCGATGTGGTATACCGGGGTTGACATGCTCACGTCAGTGGATTGAATCAAGGCATGTGAAGCGTCTGGGGTAAACCATGGAAAGCTGTGTAGGTATGTATATTTGCGTGTGTGGACGTATGTATATACATGTGTATGGGGGTGGGTTGGGCCATTTCTTTCGTTTGTTTCCTTGCGCTACCTCGCAAACGCGGGAGACAGCGACAAAAAAAAAAAAAAAAAGACCATCCATAATGCCAAAGGTTTATCCAAATGAGCTAGTAGAACAACATTGGATGTATAAAAAAGGATTATTAGTCAAATTAAAGATAATTATTTTACCACGCTCTTGTTATATTAGGTCAGTCTCCCCAACACTGATACATATCTTGAATAGCAAATTAACAAAGTGAAGGAAAATGAACTATTTCTGTCTTGAAAGTACTTCATAAAAGAACAGTGAAACAAGTGATATGGTAGTCTTTAACATAACCCTGGATAAATAAAGAACTTTTATTGGTAGTGTATTGGTAGCAGGCTTGGGTGTCTGAATGCATTCAGATGTAACCAAGATGAGAAGAGTGAGACGAGTAGTAAGTTTGAAAAAAACGAACTTGGTTGTTCTAGCCCTAAGTGAAACAGAACTCAAAAGCAAAGGGGAAGAATGCTTTTGGAATGTCTTAAGGGGTAGAGTCAGGGGTTTAGTATGAAGTTGAGTGCTAAGGAAGGGTTAGCACTGATGCTGGAGTTGTTGGAATGTGTGAAACAGTATATGTATGCTTGTGGCAAAACATCTCTCTGACCCACTGATGTGTATATTAGTGGTTCCTTTTTTTTTGTTAGGATTCTATACCTTTGTATTTCTGTTCCATATCACTTGTAGCACTCCGTCATGTCATTCACATCCCCCTTTGTATATAGCTTCTTCCTTGAATATGCGTTTCCATAGCATTTTCTTCATTATACAAGTTAACGTCCACTCTGTCAGTGTGCAAAACATCACTAATTAATTTCATCCTAACTCTGATTTTGCAACCAATAGCCTGGCCCAGAAATTTGCATCCAACAGATTTGAGATAATTTTTTAACTCTTGGAGAGTTAACATCGTTCCATTACAGTGCATTCTTTAGCAAAAGTTGTGGGTACTCGGTTTTGCATTTGGATTTATGAAGTAGATTTGAATGTTTAATCTGGTCAGAGGCCTTTGTATATTTGGGTATGATAGGCGAGTTGAAAATGAAATTCTGTCAAAGAATTTCCATGCAATTAATGAAAAATATATTAAGGAATCTTTTGACGATTTTGTTGTTCATTAAGATTTTCAGAATCAGATACTTGGGGAAATTTATATTTGGAGAATTGCGATCACGTTTTTTTTAAAGTTCTCTCTGACTCAAGAACATGTCACGTATGTGGGTTTTGTGTATGATATGCATAATGTATTTCTCAATGAAGTGTCTGGGGTAAACCATGGAAAGCTGTGTAGGTATGTATATTTGCGTGTGTGGACGTATGTATATACATGTGTATGGGGGGGGTTGGGCCATTTCTTTCGTCTGTTTCCTTGCGCTACCTCGCAAACGCGGGAGACAGCGACAAAGTATAATAAAAATAAAAAAAAAAAAATATTTCTCAATGAATGTAAGATCAGGTTTGGGGAAAATTGATGATGAATTCTCCCTCACATTTTAGCAAAGAGTACTTCGGTCATCCTCACCAAGACCACCGGAGGGATGTGACTCAGATTCCGTCAGCCCCAAACGACCCAGGTTATCCACAGACGTCCACCAACCTTCCCAAGAACCACAGACCCCAAATGATGACAGTCGGTTATCAGGTGGTGATTCAGATTCAGAAATGATTCCTGTCAAACAAGAGATGGTAGAACTGAAAGAATGCAGTGATTCTGCTTATGAAGGTGAGTTATTTTTATCATTATTTCTATTTCTAGTTTTTTGTGCTTGGTGTTATGCATATAGTTTCACAGAAAGGGTCAGAGCACATTTTAGTCTTGAGGAATGTTTGACATTTACAGTTGAATGTTTCCAAACTACAAACGCACCTAAACAGCAGATTGTGTAGGTATTAAAGATGTGCTTGTGTGGCTTGCTTTTTTCCACCCTCATTTGAATTGAAAGGTACTTATTAATGTATAATTAGGGATGCCTTATGTCACAAGCAACTATGATTATTTCTAGGAATAATCTGTGTCAGTTGTGTATGTGTATATAACACGTTGACGGGAAAGTATGCTCCTGGCACTCTTAGGTATGTGCACTTAATCCATATACCTCAGCAAATTAGTGAGTCTCAATTAATGATAATTCAGCTGATATTAATGTTATTGCAAGAACATAAATTTTCATAGGATGCAGATGATATAGATGAAAGAAAGCTGAATATTATTGTGCACAGATTTCCCTGGTGGATGGAATAATTGGTGCAGAGCTCTTGCATCTAAGAGAGAGTTTTGGCTGTTCATAAACTTTCTATTAGACAGAAAAAAAACATCCTTCGCTCTGAAATATTCTGGTTACCAGTGCACCTTTTCAAGTAGACCATCTGAGAGGAGCATTCTCCTCCATGCAAAGATTTCCATCTATCAGCTTTCTCATTCTCAAGGCAGCCAATGAGTTGCTAGCTAACCTGCATTGACAACTACAATAGGAAGTAGCACTCGCATCTAAAAGAGATTTTTGGCTGTCCATAAACTTCCTATTAGACAGAAAAAAACATCCTTTGCTCTGAAATATTCTGGCTACCAGTGCACCTTCTCAAGTCAACCATCTGAGAGGAACCCTCTCCTCCATGCAAAGATTTCCATCTATCAGCTTTCTCATTCTCAAGGCAGCCAATGAGTTGCTAACTAACCCGCATTGACAACTACAATAGGAAGCAGCACAAAAACCAAAAAAAGAATTATTGTGAACAGATTAAGTAGATGCCTAATAACTATTGATGAAACTATAGAGAGATACGAATGTGAAAGTTTGAGGAATGAACAAGAGACATAAAAGAAAGTGATATTTTAATGGAAATGGATGCAGTTGCATGACAGTAAATAGAAGGCTATTGCTAGGGTGGGTCAGCTTTCTCTTGCTTTCTCTTCATTTATCCAACAAAATTATGATAATTTTTCGTACTCTTTTAAAATCACTGTGAGATTTATTCTGAATAGATTCTGTATTCATGTTTGATGAATATACTGTAATACAAGGTGGAAAAGTTAAACCAATTCATAAATACATGATTGTGAATGGATCCATGATCATCTGTTGAAAGAAACTGAAATGATATGATTCAAGATTTTAATACACAAGCAAAAACTTGTGTAAGGAACAAGTAATAAATATGGAAAGGAAAATGTTTTTCAGTATTCTGTATAACAAGAAATTGTTTGGTGTGATGCTTGATCACGAGTAAGGGTGCACCTCAAAAGTAAAAATGTTGAGTACTTCATTCATATTTTCACTTTATAGTGAATTACTAGTGATAAATGTAGGCTGTAGTATCCTTAGAATATGGAACTTAGAGAAGCACCTGATTCACCCCATTATATTAAGAAGGAAGTAATGATAATGCAAACAAATAGATGGCTGAATGTAATCACTTTCAAACTCCTTACCCCTTACTAACGTCCAAGCCTGATTGTACTTTGTCAACATGCATGTGCAGTCTTCTCACCTTTCAACATGTTTCTTTCGGTGTATCTGTTTTCTGTAAGAAGATATAATGGAATTGTAAATAAAAAAAAAACAAAGAACACTTTTACTGGATGAGTGGAAAAGGACAAGTGGGAATGAAAATATGAACCGAGAATGATGCCATCCATACTACATATTGTTTGATATAAATGAATGGCACTGTGCACTATAGATACTGTAATTAAGAGTGTGTAGTAATATGTACATCATTTTCATTAAATAGTTATAAAAAGTGAGTCTGAAAGTAAAATGCAAAAAATACTGTTTTATTTAACACATTGTCTCACCTGCTCAGAATATTGAGTATTATCTCACCTGGTTTGGCTCTCCCACACCCAAGGTGAACCGGGCACTCGCCAGTATCACTCACCATAAATGTTTACAAGCAGTTATGATTTGTGACAAAAAACCCCCCCCTTTTTTTTAGGCTCCAGATGCAGACAGAAGTCAACATGAAGGCTGGGTCTTAATTGAAATATAGAGAATTATGAAACTGGAAAAAGGAAAGACAAGGGAAAGTATTTAAAAAGTTTTTGAGAAAGTGAAAGACCTGGCTTCTCAAATGTGCCAGGTCATAGTTATTGGGAAAGACATGAGAAGGTAGAGTGTTCCAAAGCTACCATGTGTAGAGAAAGAAGCAGGTATCAAAATGGCCCACCCTTGATTTGCCGATGGTCACACAGTAACCATGTGATGCAGCAGCTTGTCAAGTACTGCATGGTCTAGCTAGGTGGGGGCATACAAGCAGCCCACACTTGGGAGCAAATACAAAAGTAATACCCATATAAGAGGGAAAGTATACCATCATTATGGTGTAGAGCAGGGTGGTCAAGTTTGGAAGTTATCCTGGGACAGTTTATAAGTTGGGCCACTTTAGACTTTGTTCAGAAGAGAAGTAGTTTCGACATTGAACAGGACACCTAGTTTCTTACAGGCTGTTCCCGTGATAGGGCCCATGCCAGTTTTTTTAGCCCATAAATTATATGGGAGGATATTGATTGAGAGGGTGAAGGCATGTACAGAGCATCAGATTGGGGAAGAGCAGTGTGGTTTCAGAAGTGGTAGAGGATGTGTGGATCAGGTGTTTGCTTTGAAGAATGTATGTGAGAAATACTTAGAAAAGCAAATGGATTTGTATGTAGCATTTATGGATCTGGAGAAGGCATATGATAGAGTTGATAGAGATGCTCTGTGGAAGGTATTAAGAATATATGGTGTGGGAGGCAAGTTGTTGGAAGCAGTGAGGGGTTTTTATCGAGGATGTAAGGCATGTGTACGTGTAGGAAGAGAGGAAAGTGATTGGTTCTCAGTGAATGTAGGTTTGCGGCAGGGGTGTGTGATGTCTCCATGGTTGTTTAATTTGTTTATGGATGGGGTTGTTAGGGAGGTGAATGCAAGAGTTTTGGAAAGAGGGGCAAGTATGAAGTCTGTTGGGGATGAGAGAGCATGGGAAGTGAGTCAGTTGTTGTTCACTGATGATACAGCGCTGGTGGCTGATTCATGTGAGAAACTGCAGAAGCTGGTGACTGAGTTTGGTAAAGTGTGTGAAAGAAGAAAGTTAAGAGTAAATGTGAATAAGAGCAAGGTTGTTAGGTACAGTAGGGTTGAGGGTCAAGTCAATTGGGAGGTGAGTTTGAATGGAGAAAAACTGGAGGAAGTGAAGTGTTTTAGATATCTGGGAGTGGATCTGGCAGCGGATGGAACCATGGAAGTGGAAGTGGATCATAGGGTGGGGGAGGGGGCGAAAATTCTGGGAGCCTTGAAGAATGTGTGGAAGTCGAGAACATTATCTCGGAAAGCAAAAATGGGTATGTTTGAAGGAATAGTGGTTCCAACAATGTTGTATGGTTGCGGGACGTGGGCTATGGATAGAGTTGTGCGCAGGAGGATGGATGTGCTGGAAATGAGATGTTTGAGGACAATATGTGGTGTGAGGTGGTTTGATCGAGTAAGTAACGTAAGGGTAAGAGAGATGTGTGGAAATAAAAAGAGCGTGGTTGAGAGAGCAGAAGAGGGCGTTTTGAAATGGTTTGGGCACATGGAGAGAATGAGTGAGGAAAGATTGACCAAGAGAATATATGTGTCGGAGGTGGAGGGAACGAGGAGAAGAGGGAGACCAAATTGGAGGTGGAAAGATGGAGTGAAAAAGATTTTGTGTGATCGGGGCCTGAACATGCAGGAGGGTGAAAGGAGGGCAAGGAATAGAGTGAATTGGAGCGATGTGGTATACCGGGGTTGACGTGCTGTCAGTGGATTGAATCAAGGCATGTGAAGCGTCTGGGGTAAACCATGGAAAGCTGTGTAGGTATGTATATTTGCGTGTGGACGTATGTATATACATGTGTATGGGGGTGGGTTGGGCCATTTCTTTCGTCTGTTTCCTTGCGCTACCTCGCAAACGCGGGAGACAGCGGCAAAAAAAAAAAAAAAAAAAAAAAAAAAATGCAAGAACATAAATTTTCATAGGATGCAGATGATATAGATGAAAGAAAGCTGAATATTATTGTGCACAGATTTCCCTGGTGGATGGAATAATTGGTGCAGAGCTCTTGCATCTAAGAGAGAGTTTTGGCTGTTCATAAACTTTCTATTAGACAGAAAAAAAACATCCTTCGCTCTGAAATATTCTGGTTACCAGTGCACCTTTTCAAGTAGACCATCTGAGAGGAGCATTCTCCTCCATGCAAAGATTTCCATCTATCAGCTTTCTCATTCTCAAGGCAGCCAATGAGTTGCTAGCTAACCTGCATTGACAACTACAATAGGAAGTAGCACTCGCATCTAAAAGAGATTTTTGGCTGTCCATAAACTTCCTATTAGACAGAAAAAAACATCCTTTGCTCTGAAATATTCTGGCTACCAGTGCACCTTCTCAAGTCAACCATCTGAGAGGAACCCTCTCCTCCATGCAAAGATTTCCATCTATCAGCTTTCTCATTCTCAAGGCAGCCAATGAGTTGCTAACTAACCCGCATTGACAACTACAATAGGAAGCAGCACAAAAACCAAAAAAAGAATTATTGTGAACAGATTAAGTAGATGCCTAATAACTATTGATGAAACTATAGAGAGATACGAATGTGAAAGTTTGAGGAATGAACAAGAGACATAAAAGAAAGTGATATTTTAATGGAAATGGATGCAGTTGCATGACAGTAAATAGAAGGCTATTGCTAGGGTGGGTCAGCTTTCTCTTGCTTTCTCTTCATTTATCCAACAAAATTATGATAATTTTTCGTACTCTTTTAAAATCACTGTGAGATTTATTCTGAATAGATTCTGTATTCATGTTTGATGAATATACTGTAATACAAGGTGGAAAAGTTAAACCAATTCATAAATACATGATTGTGAATGGATCCATGATCATCTGTTGAAAGAAACTGAAATGATATGATTCAAGATTTTAATACACAAGCAAAAACTTGTGTAAGGAACAAGTAATAAATATGGAAAGGAAAATGTTTTTCAGTATTCTGTATAACAAGAAATTGTTTGGTGTGATGCTTGATCACGAGTAAGGGTGCACCTCAAAAGTAAAAATGTTGAGTACTTCATTCATATTTTCACTTTATAGTGAATTACTAGTGATAAATGTAGGCTGTAGTATCCTTAGAATATGGAACTTAGAGAAGCACCTGATTCACCCCATTATATTAAGAAGGAAGTAATGATAATGCAAACAAATAGATGGCTGAATGTAATCACTTTCAAACTCCTTACCCCTTACTAACGTCCAAGCCTGATTGTACTTTGTCAACATGCATGTGCAGTCTTCTCACCTTTCAACATGTTTCTTTCGGTGTATCTGTTTTCTGTAAGAAGATATAATGGAATTGTAAATAAAAAAAAAAACAAAGAACACTTTTACTGGATGAGTGGAAAAGGACAAGTGGGAATGAAAATATGAACCGAGAATGATGCCATCCATACTACATATTGTTTGATATAAATGAATGGCACTGTGCACTATAGATACTGTAATTAAGAGTGTGTAGTAATATGTACATCATTTTCATTAAATAGTTATAAAAAGTGAGTCTGAAAGTAAAATGCAAAAAATACTGTTTTATTTAACACATTGTCTCACCTGCTCAGAATATTGAGTATTATCTCACCTGGTTTGGCTCTCCCACACCCAAGGTGAACCGGGCACTCGCCAGTATCACTCACCATAAATGTTTACAAGCAGTTATGATTTGTGACAAAAAACCCCCCCCTTTTTTTTAGGCTCCAGATGCAGACAGAAGTCAACATGAAGGCTGGGTCTTAATTGAAATATAGAGAATTATGAAACTGGAAAAAGGAAAGACAAGGGAAAGTATTTAAAAAGTTTTTGAGAAAGTGAAAGACCTGGCTTCTCAAATGTGCCAGGTCATAGTTATTGGGAAAGACATGAGAAGGTAGAGTGTTCCAAAGCTACCATGTGTAGAGAAAGAAGCAGGTATCAAAATGGCCCACCCTTGATTTGCCGATGGTCACACAGTAACCATGTGATGCAGCAGCTTGTCAAGTACTGCATGGTCTAGCTAGGTGGGGGCATACAAGCAGCCCACACTTGGGAGCAAATACAAAAGTAATACCCATATAAGAGGGAAAGTATACCATCATTATGGTGTAGAGCAGGGTGGTCAAGTTTGGAAGTTATCCTGGGACAGTTTATAAGTTGGGCCACTTTAGACTTTGTTCAGAAGAGAAGTAGTTTCGACATTGAACAGGACACCTAGTTTCTTACAGGCTGTTCCCGTGATAGGGCCCATGCCAGTTTTTTTAGCCCATAAATTATATGGGAGGATATTGATTGAGAGGGTGAAGGCATGTACAGAGCATCAGATTGGGGAAGAGCAGTGTGGTTTCAGAAGTGGTAGAGGATGTGTGGATCAGGTGTTTGCTTTGAAGAATGTATGTGAGAAATACTTAGAAAAGCAAATGGATTTGTATGTAGCATTTATGGATCTGGAGAAGGCATATGATAGAGTTGATAGAGATGCTCTGTGGAAGGTATTAAGAATATATGGTGTGGGAGGCAAGTTGTTGGAAGCAGTGAGGGGTTTTTATCGAGGATGTAAGGCATGTGTACGTGTAGGAAGAGAGGAAAGTGATTGGTTCTCAGTGAATGTAGGTTTGCGGCAGGGGTGTGTGATGTCTCCATGGTTGTTTAATTTGTTTATGGATGGGGTTGTTAGGGAGGTGAATGCAAGAGTTTTGGAAAGAGGGGCAAGTATGAAGTCTGTTGGGGATGAGAGAGCATGGGAAGTGAGTCAGTTGTTGTTCACTGATGATACAGCGCTGGTGGCTGATTCATGTGAGAAACTGCAGAAGCTGGTGACTGAGTTTGGTAAAGTGTGTGAAAGAAGAAAGTTAAGAGTAAATGTGAATAAGAGCAAGGTTGTTAGGTACAGTAGGGTTGAGGGTCAAGTCAATTGGGAGGTGAGTTTGAATGGAGAAAAACTGGAGGAAGTGAAGTGTTTTAGATATCTGGGAGTGGATCTGGCAGCGGATGGAACCATGGAAGTGGAAGTGGATCATAGGGTGGGGGAGGGGGCGAAAATTCTGGGAGCCTTGAAGAATGTGTGGAAGTCGAGAACATTATCTCGGAAAGCAAAAATGGGTATGTTTGAAGGAATAGTGGTTCCAACAATGTTGTATGGTTGCGGGACGTGGGCTATGGATAGAGTTGTGCGCAGGAGGATGGATGTGCTGGAAATGAGATGTTTGAGGACAATATGTGGTGTGAGGTGGTTTGATCGAGTAAGTAACGTAAGGGTAAGAGAGATGTGTGGAAATAAAAAGAGCGTGGTTGAGAGAGCAGAAGAGGGCGTTTTGAAATGGTTTGGGCACATGGAGAGAATGAGTGAGGAAAGATTGACCAAGAGAATATATGTGTCGGAGGTGGAGGGAACGAGGAGAAGAGGGAGACCAAATTGGAGGTGGAAAGATGGAGTGAAAAAGATTTTGTGTGATCGGGGCCTGAACATGCAGGAGGGTGAAAGGAGGGCAAGGAATAGAGTGAATTGGAGCGATGTGGTATACCGGGGTTGACGTGCTGTCAGTGGATTGAATCAAGGCATGTGAAGCGTCTGGGGTAAACCATGGAAAGCTGTGTAGGTATGTATATTTGCGTGTGGACGTATGTATATACATGTGTATGGGGGTGGGTTGGGCCATTTCTTTCGTCTGTTTCCTTGCGCTACCTCGCAAACGCGGGAGACAGCGGCAAAAAAAAAAAAAAAAAAAAAAAAAAAAAAAAAAAAAGTCATATCCCCAAAACATGACTTGAAATGTTGAAAAATACCAGGGGAGCTCATGGACATGTTTTTTCTGTTGTATCCCAACTCTGCTTTTTTTTTACCTTCCCACAGGTGCTTTGTGGTGGGTTTATGCTTTAATGCCTGGCTCTAAGGACTTGTCTAAAGAGGATATTGCTACTATTGTAGCATTGTACGAGGCAGGGAAGTGTGATAAATAAATAGCTGAAACTACAGGGTTAGCACTACACAGTGCAAAGATGGATGAAGTGCTTCATTGATGGTGGTGGCATTGACATTCCTACCTAGAAGAAACGACCTGAATGACCTTAGTTCACTTCCCAACATGCACTGAAGATTATATAATGTTAGGTAGACGAGAATCCACGTATTTCAGCATGACAGTTGAAGGAAGACAACCCCAGGCCTCTTGGTCATGTGTCTGTATGTGCTATTCGTAGCAGGCATCTGACGGACCATCAGCGCAAGAATAGACTCGCATTTGCCGAGAAATAGTTGTAGTATGATGAAAAGTGAAAGAGTTTTGGTCTGGTGAGGCTACACTGGATGATTCTGGCAACCATAGAGGCAAAGTGTACCGGAGGCCAGGTATGACTCATATGACCCTAAATACATTCAAACAACTGTAAAATTTCCAGACTTGCTAATGGTTTAGAGGCTTTTTGCTATAATACTTTTATTTTTTTTCCTCAAAATATCTATGAATCAGAATTGATAGGTGGAGCTGTTGTGTGGTGAAATAACTGACTGTTTTGAGAGGACTGGTTGTGATATTTTTATGCAAGATGGTGCATCATGTTACACTGCTAGATTAATAGATGACAGGTTTGCATTTTGTGGTATGGCACATTCAGGACTGGGTAGGTAACTTGCCTGACATTAGCTCTATTTAGAACTTGTGGTCGATTATAAAGACAAAGTTGTGTGAGCAGGATACAGCCAGCATTGCTAAGCTCCTGGTTACCATCCAGGATGTTTGGGACAACCTTAACCCTACATACCTTCAGGTTCTTGCAGCCTCTGTTCCCAAGTGCCCTCTGGATTTTATGAAGGCTGAGGGACATCATACAAAGTACTGAAGGGGGGTGGGAGCTGAGGGCTAGAAACCCTCCCCTCCTTTTATTTTAACTTTCTAAAAGGGGAAACAGAAGTAGTCATGCGGGGAGTGCTCATCCTCCTCGAAGGCTCAGATTGGGGTGTCTAAATGTGTGTGGCGTGGCTGTAACCAAGATGCGAAAAAAGGAGAGGTAGGTAGTATTTTTGAGGAAAGAAACCTGGACGTTTTGGCTCTGATTGAAACGAAGCTCAAGGGTAAAGGGGAAGAGTGGTTTAGGGAATGCCTTGGGGATAAAGTCAGGGGTTGGTGAGAGGACAAGAGCAAAGGAAGGAGTAGAACTACTCCTGAAGCAGTAGTTGTGAGAGTATGTGATAAAGTGTAAGAAAGTAAACTCTAGATTGATATGGGTAAAACTGAAAGTGGATGGAGAGAGATTGGTGATTATTGGTGCCTATGCACCTGGTTGTGAGAAGAAAAATCATGAGAGGCAAGTGTTTTGGGAGTAGCTGAGTATGTTAGCAGCTTTGATGCACAAGACCAGGCTATAGTGATGGGTGATTTGAAAGCAAAGGTGGGTAATGTGGCAGTTGAGGATATATTGGGTGTTCAGTGTTGCAAATGGAAATGGTGAAGAGCTTGTAGATTTGTGTTCTGAAAAAGGACTGGTGATTGGGAATACCAGGTTTAAAAAGAGAGATATACATAAGTATACATATGTAAGTAGGAAAGATGGCCAGAGAGCATTATTGGATTATGTGTTGAGAGGCATGTGAAAGAGAGACTTTTGGGTGTTAATGTGCTGAGTGGTGGAGCTGGAGGTATGTCTGATCACAATCTTTTGGAGGCATAGGTGAAGATCTTTAAGAGATTTTCAGAAGAGAGAATGTTGGGGTGAAGAGAGTGGTGAGAGTAAGTGAGCTTGGAAAGGAGACTTGTGTGAGGAAGTACCAGGAGAGATTAAGTGCAGAATGACAAAAGGTGAGAGCAAACAACGTAAGGGGAGTCAGAGAGGAAGGGATGTATTTAGGGAAGCAGTGATGGCTTGTGCAAAAGATGCTTGTGGCATGAGAAAGGTAGGAGGTGGGCAGACTAGAAAGGGTAGTGAGTGGTGGGATGAAGGACTAAGATTAATAGTGAAAGAGAAGAGAGAGGCATTTGGATGATTTTTGCTGGGAATTAGTGCAAATGACTGGGAGATGTACAAAAGAAAGCAGCAGGAGGTCAAGAGAAAGGTGCAAGAGGTGAAAAAGAGGGCAAATGAGAGTTGGGTTGAGAGAGTATCGTTAAATTTTAGGGAGAATGAAAAGATGTTTTGGAAGGAGATAAATAAAGTGCGTAGGACAAAAGAACAAATGGGAACATCAGTGAAGGGGGCTAATGGGAAGGTAATAACAAGTAGTGGTGAAGTGAGAAGATGGAGTAAGTATTTTGAGGGATTGTTGAATGTGTATGATGATAGAGTGGCAGATATTGGGTGTTTTGGTCGAGGTGGTGTGTGAAGTGAAAGGGTCAGGGAGAATGATTTGGTAAACAGAGAAAAGGTAGTGAAAGCTTTGCAGAATATGAAAGCTGGCAAGACGGCGGGTTTGGATAGTATTAGGGTGGAATTTATTAAAAAGGGGGTGATTGTGTTGTTGACTGGTTGGTAAGGATATTCAGTGTATGTATGGTTCATAGTGAAGTGCCTGAGGATTGGCGGAATGCATGCATAGTGCCATTGTACAAAGGCAAAGGGGATAAGGGTGAGTGTTCAAATTTCAGAGGTATAAGTTTGTTGAGTATTCCTGGTAAATTATTTTCTTTTTTTTTTTCTGTCTCCCGCATTTGCGAGGTAGCGCAAGGAAACAGACGAAAGAAATGGCCCAACCCACCCCCATACACATGTATATACATACGTCCACACAGGCAAATATACATACCTACACAGCTTTCCATGGTTTACCCCAGACACTTCACATGCCTTGATTCAATCCACTGACAGCACATCAACCCCGGTATACCACATCGCTCCAATTCACTCTATTCCTTGCCCTCCTTTCACCCTCCTGCATGTTCAGGCCCCGATCACACAAAATCTTTTTCACTCCATCTTTCCACCTCCAATTTGGTCTCCCTCTTCTCCTCGTTCCCTCCACCTCCGATACATATATCCTCTTGGTCAATCTTTCCTCACTCATTCTCTCCATGTGCCCAAACCATTTCAAAACACCCTCTTCTGCTCTCTCAACCACGCTGTTTTTATTTCCACACATCTCTCTTACCCTTACGTTGATTACTTGATCAAACCACCTCACACCACACATTGTCCTCAAACATCTCATTTCCAGCACATCCACCCTCCTGCGCACAACTCTATCCATAGCCCACGCCTCGCAACCATACAACATTGTTGGAACCACTATTCCTTCAAACATACCCATTTTTGCTTTCCGAGATAATGTTCTCGACTTCCACACATTCTTCAAGGCTCCCAGAATTTTCGCCCCCTCCCCCACCCTATGATCCACTTCCGCTTCCATGGTTCCATCCGCTGCCAGATCCACTCCCAGATATCTAAAACACTTCACTTCCTCCAGTTTTTCTCCATTCCAACTCACCTCCCAATTGACTTGACCCTCAACCCTACTGTACCTAATAACCTTGCTCTTATTCACATTTACTCTTAACTTTCTTCTTTCACACACTTTACCAAACTCAGTCACCAGCTTCTGCAGTTTCTCACATGAATCAGCCACCAGCGCTGTATCATCAGCGAACAACAACTGACTCACTTCCCAAGCTCTCTCATCCCCAACAGACTTCATACTTGCCCCTCTTTCCAAAACTCTTGCATTCACCTCCCTAACAACCCCATCCATAAACAAATTAAACAACCATGGAGACATCACACACCCCTGCTGCAAACCTACATTCACTGAGAACCAATCACTTTCCTCTCTTCCTACACGTACACATGCCTTACATCCTCGATAAAAACTTTTCACTGCTTCTAACAACTTGCCTCCCACACCATATATTCTTAATACCTTCCACAGAGCATCTCTATCAATTCTATCATATGCCTTCTCCAGATCCGTAAATGCTACATACAAATCCATTTGCTTTTCTAAGTATTTCTCACATACATTCTTCAAAGCAAACACCTGATCCACACATCCTCTACCACTTCTGAAACCACACTGCTCTTCCCCAATCTGATGCTCTGTACATGCCTTCACCCTCTCAATCAATACCCTCCCATATAATTTACCAGGAATACTCAACAAACTTATACCTCTGTAATTTGCGCACTCACTCTTATCCCCTTTGCCTTTGTACAATGGCACTATGCACGCATTCTGCCAATCCTCAGGCACCTCACCATGAGTCATACATACATTAAATAACCTTACCAACCAGTCAACAATACAGTCACCCCCTTTTTTAATAAATTCCACTGCAATACCATCCAAACCTGCTGCCTTGCCGGCTTTCATCTTCCGCAAAGCTTTTACTACCTCTTCTCTGTTTACCAAATCATTTTCCCTAACCCTCTCACTTTGCACACCACCTCAACCAAAACACCCTATATCTGCCACTCTATCATCAAACACATTCAACAAACCTTCAAAATACTCACTCCATCTCCTCACATCACCACTACTTGTTATCACCTCCCCATTTGCGCCCTTCACTGAAGTTCCCATTTGCTCCCTTGTCTTACACACTTTATTTACCTCCTTCCAGAACATCTTTTTATTCTCCCTAAAATTTAATGATACTCTCTCACCCCAACTCTCATTTGCCCTTTTTTTCACCTCTTGCACCTTTCTCTTGACCTCCTGTCTCTTTCTTTTATACATCTCCCACTCAATTGCATTTTTTCCCTGCAAAAATCGTCCAAATGCCTCTCTCTTCTCTTTCACTAATACTCTTACTTCTTCATCCCACCACTCATTACCCTTTCTAATCAACCCACCTCCCACTCTTCTCATGCCATGAGCATCTTTTGCGCAATCCATCACTGATTCCCTAAATACATCCCATTCCTCCCCCACTCCCCTTACTTCCACTGTTCTCACCTTTTTCCATTCTGTACTCAGTCTCTCCTGGTACTTCCTCACACAAGTCTCCTTCCCAAGCTCACTTACTCTCACCGCCCTCTTCACCCCAACATTCACTCTTTTTTCCTGAAAACCCATACAAATCTTCACCTTAGCCTCCACAAGATAATGGTCAGACATCCCTCCAGTTGCACCTCTCAGCACATTAACATCTAAAAGTCTCTCTTTCGCGCGCCTGTCAATTAACACGTAATTCAATAACGCTCTCTGGCCATCTCTCCTACTTACATAAGTATACTTATGTATATCTCACTTTTTAAACCAGGTATTCCCAATCATCAGTCCTTTTTCAGCACATAAATCTACAAGCTCTTCACCATTCCCATTTACAACACTGAACACCCCATGTATACCAATTATTCCCTCATTTGCATTCAAATCACCCATCACTATAACCCGATCTCGTGCATCAAAACCACTAACACACTCATTCAGCTGCTCCCAAAACACTTGCCTCTCATGATCTTTCTTCTCATGCCCAGGTGCATATGCACCAATAATCACCCATCTCTCTCCATCAACTTTCAGTTTTACCCATATTAATCGAGAATTTACTTTCTTACATTCTATCACATACTCCCACAATTCCTGTTTCAGGAGTACTGCTACTCCTTCCCTTGCTCTTGTCCTCTCACTAACCCCTGACTTTACTCCCAAGACATTCCCAAACCACTCTTCCCCTTTACCCTTGAGCTTCGTTTCCCTCAGAGCCAAAACATCCAGGTTCCTTTCCTCAAACATACTACCTATCTCTCCTTTTTTCACATCTTGGTTACATCCACACACATTTAGGCACCCCAATCTGAGCCTTCGGGGAGGATGAGCACTCCCCGCGTGACTCCTTCTTCTGGGAGGGTATTGTTTGAGAGGATAAAGGCATGTGCAGAACATCAGATTGGGGAAGAGCAGTGTGGTTTCAGAAGTGTTAGAGGATGTGTGGATCAGGTGTATGCTTTGAAGAGTATATGCGAGAAACACTTAGAAAAACAGATGTATTTGTATGTAGCATTTATGGATCTGGAGAAGGCATATGCTAGGGTTGATAGATGCTTTGTGGAAGGTATTAAGAGTATATGGTGTGGGAGGTAAGTTGCTAGGAGCAGTGAAAAGTTTTTACCCTTAAGGATGTAAGGCATGTGTACGAGTAGGAAGAGAGGAAAGTGATTGGTTCCCAGTGAATGTTGGTTTGTGGCAGAGGTGCGTAATGTCTCCATTGTTGTTTAATTTGTTTATGGATGGGGTTGTTTGGGAGGTAAATGCAAGAGTTTTGGAGAGAGGTCTGTTGTGGATGAGAGTGCTTGGGAAGCGAGTCAGTTGTTCGCTGATTATACAGCGCTGGTGGTTGATTTGGTTGAGAAACTGCAGAAGTTGGTAAAGTGTGTGAAAGAAGAAAGCTAAGAGTAAATGTGAATAAGAGCAAGGTTATTAGGTACAGTAGGGTTGAGGTTCAAGTCAATTGGGAGGTAATTTTGAATGGAGAAAAACTGGAGGAAGTGAAGTGTTTTAGATATCTGGGAGTGGATTCAGCAGCTGATGGAATCATGGAAGCGGAAGCAAGTCACAGGGTGGGGGAGGGGTTGAAGGTTCTGGGAGCATTGAAGAATATTTGGAAGGTGATAACGTTATCTCAAGAGAGCAAAAATGGGCGTTTGAAGGAATAGTGGTTCCAACAATGTTGTATGGTTGCCAGGCATGGGCTATAGATAAGGTTGTGTGGAGGAGGGTGGATGTGTTGGAAAATGAAATGATTGAGGACAATATGTGGTGTGAGGTGGTTTGATCGAGTAAGTAATGAAAGGGTATGATAGATGTGTGGTAATAAAAACAGTGTGGTTGAGAGAGCAGAAGAGAGTGTTTTGAAACAAATGGTTTGGTTATATGGAGAGAATGAGTGAGGAAAGATTGACAAAGAGGATATATGTGTCAGAGGTAGAGCGAATAAGGAGAAGCGGAAGACCAAATTGGTGGTGGAGGGATGGAGTGAAAAAGATTTAAAGCGATCGGGGCTTGAACATATAGGAGGGTGAAAGGCGTGCAAGGAATAAAAGATTTAAAGCGATCGGGGCTTGAACATATAGGAGGGTGAAAGGCGTGCAAGGAATAGAGTGAATTGGAACAATGTGGTATACCTGGGTTGTTGTGATGTCAGTGGATTTAACAAGGGCATGTGAAGCATGTGGGGTAAACCATGGAAAATTTTGTGGGGCCTGGATGTGGAAAGGGAGCTGTGGTTTCAGTGCATTACACATGACAGCTAGAGACTGAGTGTGAACAAATGTGGCCTTTGTTGTCTTTTCTTAGCAGTACCTTGCACATGCGCGGGGTGAGGGGGGGAAGCCTTTTTATGTGTGGCAGGTTTGACGAGAATGGATGAAGGCAGCAAGTATGAATATGTACATGTGTATATATGTATATATCTGTGTATGTATGTTGAAATTTATTTATTTATTTATTTTGCTTTGTCGCTGTCTCCCGCGTTTGCGAGGTAGCGTAAGGAAACAGACGAAAGAAATGGCCCAACCCACCCCCATACACAATGTATACACACACACACATCCACACTGAGTTTGGTAAAGTGTGTGAAAGAAGAAAGTTAAGAGTAAATGTGAATAAGAGCAAGGTTATTAGGTACAGTGGGGTTGAGGGTCAAGTCAATTGGGAGGTGAGTTTGAATGGAGAAAAACTGGAGGAAGTGAAGTGTTTTAGATATCTGGGAGTGGATCTGTCAGCGGATGGAACCATGGAAGCGGAAGTGGATCATAGGGTGGGGGAGGGGGCGAAAATTTTGGGAGCCTTGAAAAATGTGTGGAAGTCGAGAACATTATCCCGGAAAGCAAAAATGGGTATGTTTGAAGGAATAGTGGTTCCAACAATGTTGTATGGTTGCGAGGCGTGGGCTATGGATAGAGTTGTGCGCAGGAGGATGGATGTGCTGGAAATGAGATGTTTGAGGACAATGTGTGGTGTGAGGTGGTTTGATCGAGTAAGTAACGTAAGGGTAAGAGAGATGTGTGGAAGTGAAAAGAGCGTGGTTGAGAGAGCAGAAGAGGGTGTTTTGAAGTGGTTTGGGCACATGGAGAGAATGAGTGAGGAAAGATTGACCAAGAGGATATATGTGTCGGAGGTGGAGGGAACGAGGAGAAGAGGGAGACCAAATTGGAGGTGGAAAGATTGGAGTGAAAGGGATTTTGTGTGATCGGGGCCTGAACATGCAGGAGGGTGAAAGGAGGGCAAGGAATAGAGTGAATTGGAGCGATGTGGTATACAGGGGTTGACGTGCTGTCAGTGGATTGAATCAAGGCATGTGAAGCGTCCGGGGTAAACCATGGAAAGCTGTGTAGGTATGTATATTTGCGTGTGTGGACGTGTGTATGTACATGTGTATGGGGAGGGTTGGGCCATTTCTTTCGTCTGTTTCCTTGCGCTACCTCGCAAACGCGGGAGACAGCGACAAAGTATAAAAAAAAAAAAAAAAAAAACATCCACACACGCAAATATTCATACCTATACATCTCAATGTCCACATATATATACATGCACAGACACATACATATATACCCATGCACACAATTCACACTGTCTACCCCCATTCACTCCCATCGCCACCTCGCCACTCATGGAATACCATCCCCCTCCCCCCTCATGTGTGCGAGGTAGCACTAGGAAAAGACAACAAAGGCCCCATTCGTTCACTCTGAGTCTCTAGCTGCCACGCAATAATGCCCGAAACCACAGCTCCCTTTCCACATCCAGGCCCCACACAACTTTCCTTGGTTTACCCCAGACGCTTCACATGCCCTGATTCAATCCATTGACAGCACGTCAACCCCGGTATACCACATCGATCCAATTCACTCTATTCCTTGCCCTCCTTTCACCCTCCTGCATGTTCAGGCCCCGATCACACAAAATCTTTTTCACTCCATCTTTCCACCTCCAATTTGGTCTCCCTCTTCTCCTCGTTCCCTCCACCTCTGACACATATATCCTCTTAGTCAATCTTTCCTCACTCATTCTCTCCATGTGCCCAAACCATTTCAAAACACCCTCTTCTGCTCTCTAAACCACGCTGTTTTTATTTCCACACATCTCTCTTACCCTTACATTACTTACTCGATCAAACCACCTCACACCACACATTGTCCTCAAACTTCTCATTTCCAGCACATCCACCCTCCTGCGCACAACTCTATCCATAGCCCACGCCTCGCAACCATACAACATTGTTGGAACCACTATTCCTTCAAACATACCCATTTTTGCTTTCCGAGATAATGTTCTCGACTTCCACACTTTCTTCAAGGCTCCCAGGATTTTCGCCCCCTCCCCCACCCTATGATCCACTTCCGCTTCCATGGTTCCATCCGCTGCCAGATCCACTCCCAGATATCTAAAACACTTTACTTCCTCCAGTTTTTCTCCATTCAAACTAACCTCCCAATTGACTTGAACCTCAACCCTACTGTACCTAATAACCTTGCTCTTATTCACATTTACTCTTAACTTTCTTCTTTCACACACTTTACCAAACTCAGTCACCAGTTTCTGCAGTTTCTCACATGAATCAGCCACCAGCGCTGTATCATCAGCGAACAACAACTGACTCGCTTCCCAAGCTCTCTCATCCACAACAGACTTCATACTTGCCCCTCTTTCCAAAACTCTTGCATTCACCTCTCTAACAACCCCATCCATAAACAAATTAAACAACCATGGAGACATCACACACCCCTGCCGCAAACCTACATTCATTGAGAACCAGTCACTTTCCTCTCTTCCTACACGTACACATTCCTTACATCCTCGATAAAAACTTTTCACTGCTTCTAACAACTTGCCTCCCACACCATATATTCTTAATACCTTCCACAGAGCATCTCTATCAACTCTATCATATGCCTTCTCCAGATCCATAAATGCTACATACAAATCCATTTGCTTTTCTAAGTATTTCTCACATACATTCTTCAAAGCAAACACCTGATCCACACATCCTCTACCACTTCTGAAACCACACTGCTCTTCCCCAGTCTGATGCTCTGTACATGCCTTCACCCTCTCAATCAATACCCTCCCATATAATTTACCAGGAATACTCAACAAACTCATACCTCTGTAATTTGAGCACTCACTCTTATCCCCTTTGCCTTTGTACAATGGCACTATGCACGCATTCTGCCAATCCTCAGGCACCTCACCATGAGTCATACATACATTGAATAACCTTACCAACCAGTCAACAATATAGTCACCCCCTTTTTTAATAAATTCCACTGCAATACCATCCAAACCTGCTGCCTTGCCGGCTTTCATCTTCCGCAAAGCTTTTACTACCTCTTCTCTCTTTACCAAATCATTTTCCCTAACCCCTCACTTTGCACGCCACCTCGACCAAAACACCCTATATCTGCCACTCTATCATCAAAGACATTCAACAAACCTTCAAAATACTCACTCCATCTCCTTCTCACATCACCACTACTTGATATCACCTCCCCATTAGCCCCCTTCACTGAAGTTCCCATTTGTTCCCTTGTCTTACGCACTTTATTTACCTCCTTCCAGAGCATCTTTTTATTCTCCCTAAAATTTAATGATACTCTCTCACCCCAACTCTCATTTGCCCTTTTTTTCACCTCTTGCACCTTTCTCTTGACCTCCTGTCTCTTTCTTTTATACATTTCCCACTCAATTGCATTTTTTCCCTGCAAAAATCGTCCAAATGCCTCTCTCTTCTCTTTTACTAATAATCTTACTTCTTCATCCCACTACTCACTACCCTTTCTAATCAACCCACCTCCCACTCTTCTCATGCCACAAGCATCTTTTGCGCAATCCATCAGTGATTCCCTAAATACATCCCATTCCTCCCCCACTCCCCTTACATCCATTGTTCTCACCTTTTTCCATTCTGTACTCAGTCTCTCCTGATACTTCCTCACACAAGTCTCCTTCCCAAGCTCGCTTACTCTCACCACCCTCTTCACCCCAACATTCCCTCTTCTTTTCTGAAAACCCATACATATCTTCACTTTATCCTCCACAAGATAATGATCAGACATCCCTCCAGTTGCACCTCTCAGCACATTAACATCCAAGAGTCTCTTTCGCGCGCCTGTCAATTAACACGTAATCCAATAACGCTCTCTGGCCATCTCTCCTACTTACATACGTATACTTATGTATATCTCGCTTTTTAAACCAGGTATTCCCAATCATCAGTCCTTTTTCAGCACATAAATCTACAAGCTCTTCACCATTTCCATTTACAACACTGAACACCCCATGTATACCAATTATTCCCTCAACTGCCATTTCCCTTTTCCATAGCCAGAGGTTGAACCATTATGTGACGTTCATTTTTCATTTCTTTTCAAGCTAGAAGTTTCAGTTTTCTAAATTATTTCTTACATTTTTCATGTGTATATATATATGTATGTGTGTATGTATGTGTGTATATATGTGCATATATGTATGTATATATATATGTATATTATCCCTGGGGATAGGGGTGAAAGAATACTTCCCACGCATTCCTCGCGTGTCGTAGAAGGCGACTAGAGGGGACGGGAGCGGGGGGCCAGAAATCCTCCCCTCCTTGTATTTTTAACATTCTAAAATGGGAAACAGAAGGAGTCACGTGGGGAGTGCTCATCCTCCTCGAAGGCTCAGACTGGGGTGTCTAAATGTGTGTGGATGTAACCAAGATGTGAAAAAAGGAGAGATAGGTAGTATGTTTGAGGAAAGGAACCTGGATGTTTTGGCTCTGAGTGAAACGAAGCTCAAGGGTAAAGGGGAAGAGTGGTTTGGGAATGTCTTGGGAGTAAAGTCAGGGGTTAGTGAGAGGACAAGAGCAAGGGAAGGAGTAGCAGTACTCCTGAAACAGGAGTTGTGGGAGTATGTGATAGAATGTAAGAAAGTAAATTCTCGATTAATATGGGTAAAACTGAAAGTTGATGGAGAGAGATGGGTGATTATTGGTGCATATGCACCTGGGCATGAGAAGAAAGATCATGAGAGGCAGGTATTTTGGGAGCAGCTGAATGAGTGTGTTAGTGGTTTTGATGCACGAGACCAGGTTATAGTGATTGGTGATTTGAATGCAAAGGTGAGTAATGTTGAAATGTATAGGAATGTATATGTGCCTGTGTGGGCGTTTATGTATATACATGTGTATATAGGTGGGTTAGGCCATTCTTTCCTCTGTTTCCTTGCACTGCCTCGCTGATGCAGGAGACAGCGACTGGGTATGATTAAATGAATATATACACATGTAATTATTTTTTATTATACGTGTAGGAAGAGAGGAAAGTGATTGGTTCTCAGTGAATGTAGGTTTGCGGCAGGGGTGTGTGATGTCTCCATGGTTGTTTAATTTGTTTATGGATGGGGTTGTTAGGGAGGTAAATGCAAGAGTTTTGGAAAGAGGGGCAAGTATGAAGTCCGTTGGGGATGAGAGAGCTTGGGAAGTAAGTCAGTTGTTGTTCGCTGATGATACAGCGCTGGTGGCTGATTCATGTGAGAAACTGCAGAAGCTGGTGACTGAGTTTGGTAAAGTGTGTGGAAGAAGAAAGTTAAGAGTAAATGTGAATAAGAGCAAGGTTATTAGGTACAGTAGGGTTGAGGGTCAAGTCAATTGGGAGGTGAGTTTGAATGGAGAAAAACTGGAGGAAGTGAAGTGTTTTAGATATCTGGGAGTGGATCTGGCAGCGGATGGAACCATGGAAGCGGAAGTGGATCATAGGGTGGGGGAGGGGGCGAAAATTCTGGGGGCCTTGAAGAATGTGTGGAAGTCGAGAACATTATCTCGGAAAGCAAAAATGGGTATGTTTGAAGGAATAGTGGTTCCAACAATGTTGTATGGTTTCGAGGCGTGGGCTATGGATAGAGTTGTGCGCAGGAGGATGGATGTGCTGGAAATGAGATGTTTGAGGACATTGTGTGGTGTGAAGTGGTTTGATCGAGTGAGTAACGTAAGGGTAAGAGAGATGTGTGGAAATAAAAAGAGTATGGTTGAGAGAGCAGAAGAGGGTGTTTTGAAGTGGTTTGGGCACATGGAGAGAATGAGTGAGGAAAGATTGACCAAGAGGATATATGTGTCGGAGGTGGAGGGAACGAGGAGAAGAGGGAGACCAAATTGGAGGTGGAAAGATGGAGTGAAAAAGATTTTGTGTGATCGGGGCCTGAACATGCAGGAGGGTGAAAGGAGGGCAAGAAATAGAGTGAATTGGAGCGATGTGGTATACCGGGGTTGACGTGCTGTCAGTGGATTGAATCAAGGCATGTGAAGCGTCTGGGGTAAACCATGGAAAGCTGTGTAGGTATGTATATTTGCGTGTGTGGACGTATGTATATACATGTGTATGGGGGGGGGGTTGTGCCATTTCTTTCGTCTGTTTCCTTGCGCTACCTCGCAAACGCGGGAGACAGCGACAAAGTATAATAAAAAAAAAAAAAATACCCAATCACTGTTCCTGTGTCAGTGAGGTAACTCCAGGAAACAGACTAAGATTGGCTCATTCATTCATATACACACTTGTACACATACACAGACATGTACATATATACACACGTACATCTTCATAGTTGCTTGCCTTAATCCATTCCTTGCACCACCCCACCCCACATGAAACAGCATCACTACGTCTTGCTTCAGCGAATCAGGAAAACAGATAAAAAGAAGGCCACATTCCTTCACACTTATTCTCTAGCTGTCATGTGTAATGCATTGAAACCACAGCTCCCTACAGACCTTTCCATGATTTACTCCAGACATTACACATGCCCTGGTTCCGTCCATTGACAGCAGGTCGACCCCGTTATACCACATCATTCCAATTCACTCTATTCATTGCATGCTTCTCACCTTCCTTTATGTTCAGGCCCCAATCATTCAAAATCATTTTCATTCCTTCTTTCCACCTCTAATTTGGTCTCCCACTTCTCCTTGTTCCCTCCACCTCTGACATATATATCCTTTGTCAATCTTTCCTTCCTCATTCTCTTCATATGTCCAAACCATTTCAACACACTCTCTTCTCTCTCAACCACACTCTATTTCCTCACATCTCTCCTACTCTTTCATTGCTTTCTCGATCAAACCACCTCACACCCTATATTGTCCTCAAACATTTAATTTCCAACACATCCACCCACCTCCATACAACCCCATCTGTAGCCCATGCCTTATTACCATATAAAATTGTAGTGAGGGCAAATGAGAGTTGGGGTGAGAGAGTATCATTAAATTTTAGGGAGAATAAAAAGATGTTTTGGAAGGAGGTAAATAAAGTGCGTAAGACAAGGGAACAAATGGGAGCGTCAGTGAAGGGGGCTAATGGGGAGGTGATAACAAGTAGTGGTGATGTGAGAAGGAGATGGAGTGAGTATTTTGAAGGTTTGTTGAATGTCTTTGATGATAGAGTGGCAGATATAGGGTGTTTTGGTCGAGGTGGTGTGCACAGTGAGAGGGTTAGAGAGAATGATTTGGTAAACAGAGAAGAGGGAGTAAAAGCTTTGCAGAAGATGAAAGCCGGCAAGGCAGCAGGTTTAGATGATATTGCAGTGGAATTTATTAAAAAAGAGGGTGACTGTATTGTTGCCTAGTTGGTAAGGTTATTTGATGTATGTATGACTCATGGTGAGGTGCCTGAGGATTGGCGGAATGCGTGCATAGTGCCATTGTAAAAAGGCAAAGGGGATAAGAGTGAGTGCTCAAATTACAAAGGTATAAGTTTGTTGAGTATTCCTGTGAAATTATATGGGAGGGTATTGACTGAGAGGGTGAAGGCAAGTACAGAGCATCAGATTGGGGAGGAGCAGTGTGGTTTCAGAAGTGGTCGGGGATGTGTGGATCAGGTGTTTGCTTTGAAGAATGTATGTGAGAAATACTTAGAAAAACAAATGGATTTGTATGTAGCATTTATGGATCTGGAAAAGGCATATGATAGAGCTGATAGAGATGCTCTCTGGAAGGTACTAAGAGTATATGGTGTGGAAGGCAAGTTGTTAGAAGCAGTGAAAAGTTTTTATCGAGGATGTAAGGCATGTGTACGTGTAGGAAGAGAGGAAAGTGATTGGTTCTCAGTGAATGTAGGTTTACGGCAGGGGTGTGTGATGTCTCCATGGTTGTTTAATTTGTTTATGAATGGGGTTGTTAGGGAGGTAAATGCAAGAATTTTGGAAAGAGGGGCAAGTATGCAGTCTGTTGTGAATGAGAGAGCTTGGGAAGCGAGTCAGTTGTTGTTTGCTGATGATACAGCACTGGTGGCTGATTCATGTGAGAAACTGCAGAAGTTGGTGACTGAGTTTGGTGAAGTGTGTGAAAGAAGAAAGTTAAGAGTAAATGTGAATAAGAGCAAGGTTATTAGGTACAGAAGGGTTGAGGGTCAAGTCAATTGGGAGGTAAGTTTGAATGGATAAAACCTGGAGGAAGTAAAGTGTTTTAGATATCTGGGAGTGGATTTGGCAGCGGATGGAACCATGGAAGCGGAAGTGAATCATAGGTTGGGGGAGGGGGCGAAAAGCCTGGGGGCCTTGAAGAATGTGTGGAAGTCGAGAACATTATCTCGGAAAGCAAAAATGGATATGTTTGAAGGAATAGTGGTTCCAACAATGTTATATGGTTGCGAGGCGTAGGCTATTGATAGAGTTGTGCGCAGGAGGGTGGATGTGCTGGAAATGAGATGTTTGAGGACAATATGTGGTGTGAGGTGGTTTGATCGAGTAAGTAATGTAAGGGTAAGAGAGATGTGCGGTAATGAAAAGAGTGTGGTTGAGAGAGCAGAATAGGGTGTTTTGAAATTGTTTGGGCACATGTAGAGAATTAGTGAGGAAAGATTGACCAAGAGGAAATATGTGTCAGAGTTGGAGGGAACAAGGAGAAGTGGGAGACCAAATTGGAGGTGGAGAGATGGAGTGAAAAAGATTTTGAGTGATTGGGGCCTGAACATGCAGGAGGGTGAAAGGCAGGCAAGGAATAGAATGAATTGGATTGATGTGGTATACCGGGGTCGACGTGCTGTCAATGGATTGAATCAGGGCATGTGAAGCGTCTGGGGTAAACCATGGAAAGTTCTGTGGGGCCTGGATGTGGAAAGGGAGCTGTGGTTTCTGGCATTATTATATGACAGCTAGAGACTGAGTGTGAACAAATGGGGCCTTTGTTGTCTTTTCCTAGCGCTACCTTGCACACATGAGGGGGGAGGGGGATGTTATTCCATGTGTGGCGAGGTGGCGATGGGAATAAATAAAGGCAGACAGTATGAATTATGTACATGTGTATATATGTCTATGTGTGTATATATATGTGTACATTGAGATATATAGGTATTAATATTTGCATGTGTGGACGTGTATGTATATACATGTGTATTGGGGTTGGTTGGGCCATTTCTTTCGTCTTTCCTTGCGCTACCTCGCAAACGCGGGAGACAGTGACAAAGCAAAATAGAAATAGAAAATAGATATATATATTCTTTTTCTTTTTCTTTTCTTTCATACTATTCACCATTTCCCGCGTCAGAGAGGTAGCGTTAAGAACAGAAGACTGGGCCGCCAAGGAAACATCCTCATCCAGCCCCCTTCTCTGTTCCTTACTTTGGAAAAAAAAAAAAAAAAAAAGAGAGAGGGGAGGATTTCCAGCCCCCCACTCCCTTCCCTTTTAGTCGCCTTCTATGACACGCAGGGAATACGTGGGAAGTATACTTTCTCCCCTATCCCCAGGGAATAAATGTATATATATATATATATATATATATATATATATATATATATATATATATATATATATATATATATATATGGTTGCGAGGCGTGGGCTATGGATAGAGTTGTGCGCTGGAGGATGGATGTGCTGGAAATGAGATGTTTGAGGACAATGTGTGGTGTGAGGTGGTTTGATCGAGTGAGTAACGTAAGGGTAAGAGAGATGTGTGGAAATAAAAAGAGCGTGGTTGAGAGAGCAGAAGAGGGTGTTTTGAAGTGGTTTGGGCACATGGAGAGGATGAGTGAGGAAAGATTGACCAAGAGGATATATGTGTCGGAGGTGGAGGGAACAAGGAGAAGAGGGAGACCAAATTGGAGGTGGAAAGATGGAGTGAAAAAGATTTTGTGTGATCGGGGCCTGAACATGCAGGAGGGTGAATGGAGGGCAAGGAATAGAGTGAATTGGAGCGATGTGGTATACCGGGGTTGACGTGCTGTCAGTGGATTGAATCAAGGCATGTGAAGCGTCTGGGGTAAACCATGGAAAGCTGTGTAGGTATGTATATTTGCGTGTGTGGACGTATGTATATACATGTGTATGGGGGGGTTGGGCCATTTCTTTCGTCTGTTTCCTTGCGCTACCTCGCAAACGTGGGAGACAGCGACAAAGTATAAAAAATATATATATATATATATATATATATATATATATATATATATATATTTTTTTTTTTTTATACTTTGTCGCTGTCTCCCGCGTTTGCGAGGTAGCGCAAGGAAACAGACGAAAGAAATGGCCCAACCCCCCCCCAACCCATACACATGTATATACATGTATATACATGTGTATATATATATATATATATATATATATATATATATATATATATATATATATATTTTTTTTTTTTTTTTTTTTTTTATACTTTGTCGCTGTCTCCCGCGTTTGCGAGGTAGCGCAAGGAAACAGACGAAAGAAATGGCCCAACCCCCCCCCCCATACACATGTACATACACACGTCCACACACGCAAATATACATACCTACACAGCTTTCCATGGTTTACCCCAGACGCTTCACATGCCTTGCTTCAATCCACTGACAGCACGTCAACCCCTGTATACCACATGACTCCAATTCACTCTATTTCTTGCCCTCCTTTCACCCTCCTGCATGTTCAGGCCCCGATCACACAAAATCTTTTTCACTCCATCTTTCCACCTCCAATTTGGTCTCCCTCTTCTCCTCGTTCCCTCCACCTCCGACACATATATCCTCTTGGTCAATCTCTCCTCACTCATTCTCTCCATGTGCCCAAACCATTTCAAAACACCCTCTTCTGCTCTCTCAACCACGCTCTTTTTATTTCCACACATCTCTCTTACCCTTACGTTACTTACTCGATCAAACCACCTCACACCACACATTGTCCTCAAACATCTCATTTCCAGCACATCCATCCTCCTGCGCACATCTCTATCCATAGCCCACGCCTCGCAACCATACAGCATTGTTGGAACCACTATTCCCTCAAACATACCCATTTTTGCTTTCCGAGATAATGTTCTCGACTTCCACACATTTTTCAAGGCTCCCAAAATTTTCGCCCCCTCCCCCACCCTATGATCCACTTCCGCTTCCATGGTTCCATCCGCTGACAGATCCACTCCCAGATATCTAAAACACTTCACTTCCTCCAGTTTTTCTCCATTCAAACTCACCTCCCAATTGACTTGACCCTCACCCCTACTGTACCTAATAACCTTGCTCTTATTCACATTTACTCTCAACTTTCTTCTTCCACACACTTTACCAAACTCAGTCACCAGCTTCTGCAGTTTCTCACATGAATCAGCCACCAGCGCTGTATCATCAGCGAACAACAATTGACTCACTTCCCAAGCTCTCTCATCCCCAACAGACTTCATACTTGCCCCTCTTTCCAGGACTCTTGCATTTACCTCCTTTACAACCCCATCCATAAACAAATTAAACAACCATGGAGACATCACACACCCCTGCCGCAAACCTACATTCACTGAGAACCAATCACTTTCCTCTCTTCCTACACGTACACATGCCTTACATCCTCGATAAAAACTTTTCACTGCTTCTAACAATATATATGAAAATATATATATATAAAAATATATATATATATATATATATATATATATATATATATATATATATATATATATATATATATATATATATGTATATATATATATATATATGTATATATATATATATTTGCTGCTGTCTCCTGCGTTTGCGAGGTAGCGCAAGGAAACAGACGAAAGAAATGGCCCAACCCACCCCCATACACATGTATATACATACACGTCCACACATGCAAATATACATACCTACACAGCTTTCCATGGTTTACCCCAGACGCTTCACATGCCCTGATTCAATCCACTGACAGCATGTCAACCCCGGTATACCAAATTGATCCAATTCACTCTATTCCTTGCCCTCCTTTTACCCTCCTGCATGTTCAGGCCCCGATCACACAAAATCTTTTTCACTCCATCTTTCCACCTCCAATTTGGTCTCCCACTTCTCCTCGTTCCCTCCACCTCTGACACATATATCCTCTTAGTCAATCTTTCCTCACTCTTTCTCTCCATGTGCCCAAACCATTTCAAAACACCCTCTTCTGCTCTCTCAACCACTCTCTTTTTATTTGCACACATCTCTCTTACCCTTACGTTACTTACTTGATCAAACCACCTCACACCACACATTGTCCTCAAACATCTCATTTCCAGCACATCCACCCTCCTGCGCACAACTCTATCCATAGCCCACGCCTCGCAACCATACAACATTGTTGGAACCACTATTCCTTCAAACATACCCATTTTTGCTCTCCGAGATAATGTTCTCGACTTCCACACATTCTTCAAGGCTCCCAGGATTTTCGCCCTCTCCCCCACCCTATGATCCACTTCCGCTTCCATGGTTCCATCCGCTGCCAGATCCACTCCCAGATATCTAAAACACTTTACTTCCTCCAGTTTTTCTCCATTCAAACTTACCTCCCAATTGACTTGACCCTCAACCCTACTGTACCTAATAACCTTGCTCTTATTCACATTTACTCTTAACTTTCTTCTTTCACACACTTTACCAAACTCAGTCACCAGCTTCTGTAGTTTCTCGCATGAATCAGCCACCAGCGCTGTATCATCAGTGAACAACAACTGACTCACTTCCCAAGCTCTCTCATCCACAACAGACTTCATACTTGCCCCTCTTTCCAAAACTCTTGCATTCACATCCCTAACAACCCCATCCATAAACAAATTAAACAACCATGGAGACATCACACACCCCTGCCACAAACCTACATTCACTGAGAACCAATCACTTTCCTCTCTTCCTACACGTACACATGCCTTACATCCTCGATAAAAACTTTTCACTGTTTCTAACAACTTGCCTCCCACACCATATATTCTTAATACCTTCCACAGAGCATCTCTATCAACTCTATCATATGCCTTCTCCAGATCCATAAATGCTACATACAAATCCATTTGCTTTTTAAGTATTTCTCACATACATTCTTCAAAGCAAACACCTGATCCACACATCCTCTACCACTTCTGAAACCACACTGCTCTTCCCCAATCTGATGCTCTGTACATGCCCTCACCCTCTCAATCAATACCCTCCCATATAATTTACCAGGAATACTCAATAAATTTATACCTCTGTAATTTGAGCACTCACTCTTATCCCCTTTGCCTTTGTACAATGGCACTATGCACGCATTCTGCCAATCCTCAGGCACCTCCCCATGAGTCATACATACATTAGATAACCTTGCCAACCAGTCATATATGCATATATATATATATATATATATATATATATATATATATATATATATATATATATATATATCTTTTTCTTTCTTTCATACTATTCGCCCTTTCCCGCATTAGCGAGGTTGCGTTAAGAACAGAGGACTGGGCCTTTAAGGGAATATCTTCACCTGGCCCCCTTCTCTGTTCCTTCTTTTGGAAAATTAAAAAAAAGAAAAAAAACGAGAGGGGAGGATTTCCAGCCACCTGCTCCCTTCCCTTTTATTCGTCTTCTACGACACACAGGGAATACGTGGGAAGTGTTCTTTCTCCTCTATCCCCAGGGATAATATATATATATATATATATATATATATATATATATATATATATATATATATATATATATATATTTTTTTTGCTTTGTCGCTGTTTCCCGCGTTTGCGAGGTAGCGCAAGGAAACAGACGAAAGAAATGGCCCAACCCACCCCCATACACATGTATATACATACGCCCACACACGCAAATATACATACCTACACAGCTTTCCATGGTTTACCCCAGACGCTTCACATGCCCCGATTCAATCCACTGACAGCACGTCAACCCCGGTATACCACATCGCTCCAATTCACTCTATTCCTTGCCCTCCTTTCACCCTCCTACATGTTCAGGCCCCGATCACACAAAATCTTTTTCACTCCATCCCTCCACCTCCAATTTGGTCTCCCTCTTCTCCTCGTTCCCTCCACCTCCGACACATATATCCTCCCGGTCAATCACAATATATATATTGTGGTTTCGATGCATTATACATGACAGCTACAGACTGAGTGTGAACAAATGTGGCCATTGTTGTCTTTTCCTAGCGCTACCTCGCACACATGTGGGGGGAAGGGGTTGTTCTTTCATGTGTGGCGGGGAGGTGATGGGAATGAATAAAGGCAGACTATGAATTATGTACATGTGTATATATGTATATGTCTGTGTGTGTATATATATGGGTACGTTGAGATGTATAGGTATGTATATTTGCGTGTGTGGACGTGTATGTATATTCATGTGTATGTGGGTTGGTTGGGCCATTCTTTTGTCTGTTTCCATGCGCTAACATGGGAGACAGCGACAAAGTGAAATATATAAACAGATAAATAAACATTGTGGGAACTACTGTTCCTTCTAACACCCATTTTTGCTCTCGAAGATAATGTTCTCTCCTGCCATACATTCTCCACTTCTCCCAGAACCTTCGCCCCATACCCCACCCCGTAATTCACTTCCACTTCCATGGTTCCATCGGCTGCTAAGTCTACTCCCAGATATCTTAAACACTTCACTTCCAATTTTTATTCATTCAAACGTGCATCCCAGTTAACTTGTCCCTCCACCCGACTGAAGCTAATAACCTTGCTCTTATTCACATTTACTTTCAACTTTCTCCTTTCGCATAGTTTTCCAAACTTGGTCACCAACTTATGCAGTTTCTCGCAAATTTCACACTAGAGCTGTATCATCGGCGAACAACAACTGACTTGCTTCCCAGGCCCTCTCATCCCCAACAGACTGCATACTCACCCCTCTCTCCAAAACTCTTGCATTTACCTCCCTAACCACCCCATCCATAAACAAATTAATCAACTAGGGGGACATCACACACCCCTACTGCAAATTGACATTCACCAGGAGCCAATCACTCTCCTCTCTTCCTACTTGTACACATTCCTTATTTTTTTTTATTATTTTTTATTTTGCTTTGTTGCTGTTTCCCGCATCAGCGAGGTAGCGCAAAGAAACAGACGAAAGAATGGCCCACCCTACCCACATACACATGTATATACATACACGTCCACACATGCAAATATACATACCTATACAACTCAATGTACACATATATATATACACACACAGACATATACATATATACACATGTACATAATTCATACTGTCTGCCTTTATTCATTCCCATCACCTCCCCACCACACGTGAAATAACAACCCCCTCCCCCCACATGTGCACGAGGTAGCGCTAGGAAAAGACAACAAAGGCCCCATTCATTCACACTCAGACTCTAGCTGTCATGTGCTAATGCACCGAAACCACAGCTCCCTTTCCACATCCAGGCCACACAGAACTTTCCATGGTTTACCCCAGACACTTCACATGCCCTGGTTCAATCCATTGACAGCACATCGACCCCGGTATACCACATCGTTCCAATTCACTCTATTCCTTGCATGCCTTTCACCCTCCTGCATGTTCAGGCCCCGATCACTCAAGATCTTTTTCACTCCATCTCTCCACCTCCTATTTGGTCTCCCACTTCTCCTCGTTCCCTCCACCTCTGACACATATATCCTCTTGGTCAATCTTTCCTCACTCATTCTCTCCATGTGACCAACCATTTCAAAACACTCTCTTCTGCTCTCTCAACCACACTCTTTTTATTACCACACATCTCTCTTACCCTATTATTACTTACTCGATCAAACCACCTCACACCACATATTGTCCCCAAACATCTCATTTCCAGCACATCCACCCTCCTGTGCACAACTCTATCCATAGCCCACGCCTCGCAACCATACAACATTGTTGGAACCACTATTCCTTCAAACATACCCACTTTTGCTTTCCGAGATAATGTTCTTGACTTCAACACATTCTTCAAGGCTCCCAGAATTTTTACCCCCTCCCCCACCTTATGATTCACTTCCGCTTCCATGGTTCCATCCGCTGCCAAATCCACTCCCAGATAACTAAAACACTTCACTTCCTCTAGTTTTTCTCCATTCAAACTTACCTCCCAATTGACTTGACCCTCAACCCTACTGTACCTAATAACCTTGCTCTTATTCATATTTACTCTCAACTTTCTTCCTTCACACACTTTATCAGACTCAGTCATCAGCTTCTGCAGTTTCTCACATGAATCAGCCACCAGCGCTGTATCATCAGCGAACAACAACTGACTCGCTTCCCAAGCTCTCTCATCCACAACAGACTGCATACTTGCCCCTCTTTCCAAAACTCTTGCATTCACCTCCCCAACAACCCCATCCATAAACAAATTAAAGAACCATCGGGACATCACACACCCCTGCCGCAAACCTACATTCACTGAGAACCAATCACTTTCCTCTCTTCCTACACGTACACATGCCGTACATCCTCGATAAAAACTTTTCACTGCTTCTAATAACTTGCCTCCCACACCATATATACTTAATACCTTCCACAGAGCATCTCTATCAACTCTATCATATGCCTTCTCCAGATCCATAAATGCTACATACAAATCCATTTGTTTTTCTAAGTGTTTCTCACATACATTCTTCAAAGCAAACACCTGATCCACACATCCTCTACCACTTCTGAAACCACACTGCTCTTCCCGAATCTGATGCTCTGTACATGCCTTCACCCTCTCAATCAATACCCTCCCATATAATTTCCCAGGAATACTCAACAAACTTATACCTCTGTAATTTGAGCACTCACTCTTATCCCCTTTGCCTTTGTACAATGGCACTATGCAAGCATTCCGCCAATCCTCAGGCACCTCACCATGAATCATACATACATTAGATAACCTTATCAACCAGTCAATAATACAGTCACCCCTTTTTTTTTTTTTTTTTATAAATTCCACTGCAATACCATCGAAACCCGCTGCCTTGTTGGCTTTCATTTTCTGCAAAGCTTTCACAACCTTTTCTCTGTTTACCGAATCATTTTCCCTAACCCTCTCACTGTGCACACCACCTCGACCAAAATGCCCTATATTTGCCACTCTGTCATCAAAGACATTCAACAAACCTTCAAAATACTCACTCCATCTCCTTCTTACGTCACCACTACTTGTTATCACCTCCCCATTTGCCCCCTTCACTTAAGTTCCCATTTGTTCCCTTGTCTTACGCACTTTATTTACCTCCTTCCAAAACATCTTTTTATTCTCCCTAAAATTTAATGATACTCTCTCACCCCAACTCTCATTTGCCCTGTTTTTCACCTCTTGCACCTTTCTCTTGACCTCCTGCCTCTTTCTTTTATACCTCTCCCACTTGTTTGCATTATTTCCCTGCAAAAATCGTCCAAATGCCTCTCTCTTCTCTTTCACTAATAATCTTACTTCTTCATCCCACCACTCGCTGCCCTTTCTAATCTTCCCACCTCCCATGCTTCTCTTGCCACAAGTATCTTTTGCGCAAGCCATCACTGCTTCCCTAAATACATCCCATTTCTCCCCCACTCCCCTTACATCCTTTGTTCTCACCTTTTTCCATTCTGTACTCAATCTCTTCTGGTACTTCCTCACACAAGTCTCCTTCCGAAGCTCACTTACTCTCACCACTCTCTTCACCCCAACATTATCTTCCTTTCTGAAAACCTCAACAAATCTTCACCTTTGCCTCCACAAGATAATGATCAGACATCTCTCCAGTTGCTCCCCTCAGTACATTAACATCCAAAAGTCTCTCTTTCGCGCGCCTATCAATTAACACGTAATCCAATAACGCTCTCTGGCCATCTCTCCTACTTACATATGTATACTTATGCATATCTCTTTCTAAACCAGGTATTCCCTATCACCAATCCTTTTTCAGCACACAAATCTACAAGCTCTTCACCATTTCCATTTATAACACTGAACACCCCATGTATACCAATTATTCCCTCAACTGCCACATTACTCACCTTTGCATTCAAATCACCCATCACTATAACCCACTCTCGTGCATCAAAACCACTAACACACCATTCAGCTGCTTCCAAAATACTTGCCTCTCATGATCTTTCTTCTCATGCCCAGGTGCATATGCATCAACTTTCAGTTTTACCCATATCAGTATAGAGTTTACTTTCTTCCACTATCACATACTCCCACCACTCCTGTTTCAGGAGTAGTGCTACTCCTTCCCTTGCTCTTGTCCTCTCACTAACCCCTGACTTTACTCCCAAGACATTCCCAAACCACTCTTCCCCTTTACATTCCTTATATCCTCGGTAACAACTTTTCACTTTTTCTCTGCTTTTAGCAACTTACTTCCCGTACCATATACTCTTAAGACCTTCCACAAAGCATCTCTTTTCAACCCTATCACGTGCCTCCTCCAGATTCATAAATGCTTCATCCAAATTCATCTGTTTTTCTAAGTATTGCTCACACACATTCTTCAAAGCTCACATCCTTAACCACTTTTGATACCACACTGCTCTTTCCCAATCTGATGCTTTGTACATGCCTTCACCCTCAATCATTACCCTCCCATATAATTTCCCAGGAATACTCAACAAACTTATACCTCTGTAGTTTGAACACTCACCTTTATCTCCTTTATAAACCTTTGTACAGTGGCACTATGCATGCCTTCCGCCAGTCATCAGGCACTTCCCCATGATGCTTACGTACATTGAATATCCTTACCAACCCATCAATGTGCAATACCATCCAAACCTGCCGCCTTTCCGGATTTCATCTTCAGCAAAGCTTTCACTATCTCTTCTCTCCTTACCAAACCATTCTCCCTGGTCCTCTCTTCACACACCACCCTGACCAAAACACCCTATATCTGCCTCAAATACATTCAACAAACCTTCAAAATTTCACTCCATCCCATTCTCTTTTCATCACCACCTGTTGTTACCTCCCCATTTGCCCTCTCCACTGATGTTCCCATTTGTTCTCTACTTATCTTACACGCGTTATTTACCTCCCTCCAAAACATCTTTATATTCTCCTTAAGATTTAATGTTACTCTTTAACCTCAACTCTCATTTGCCCTCTTTTTTTTTTTTTTTTTTTTTTCTCCACCCATGCACCTTTCTCCTGACCTCCTGCTTTCTCTTATATATCTTAGTCATTTGCATTACTTCCCTGTAAGTATCGTCCAAACGCCTCACTTTTCTCTTTCACCAGCATTCTCACTTCTTCATCCCACCACTCACTACCCTTTCTAATCTGCCCACCTCCCACCTTTCTCATGTCACATGCATCTTTTGCGCAAGCCATCACTGCTTCCCTAAATACATCCCATTCCTCACCCACTCTCCTCACATCATTTGCTCTCACATTTTGCCATTCTTATTATAACTCAGTCTCTCTTGGTACTTCCTCACACAAGTTTCATTCCACGCTCACTCTCACCACTCTATTCTCCACATTATTCTCTCTCCTTTTTTGAAAACTACAAATCTTCACCTTTACCTCCACAAGATAGTGATTTGATGCCCCTCTCAGCACATAAACATCCAAAAGTCTCTCTCTTTTACACGCCTATCAATTAACACGTAATCCAGTAATGCCTTTTGACCGTCTCTCCTACTTGCATACTTATACTTGTGTATATCTATCTCTCTTTTTAAAGCAGGTATTCCCAATCAATAGTCTTTTTTCAACACACAAATCCACAAGCTCTTCACCATTTACAACATTGAACACCCCATTTACACCAATACCTTCAATTGGCACATTACTCGCCTTTGCATTCAAATCGCCCATCACTATAACCTGGTCTTGTGCACCAAAGCTGCTAACACACTCACTCTGCTGCTCCCAGAACACTTTCCTCTTAGGATCTTTCTTCTCATGATGACCAGGTGCATAGTCAACTGTAGTCACCCATCTCTCCATCCACTTTGTTTTACCCACATCAATCAAGAATTTGCTTTCCTACACTATCACAACTCCCACAACTCCTGTGTCAGGAGTAGTGCTACTCCTTCCTTACTTCTTGTCCTCTTGCCAACCCATGACTTTATTCCCAATACTTTCCCAAACCACTCTTCCCCTTTACCCTTGAGCTTTGTTTCACTCAGAGCCAGAACATCCAGGTTTCGTACCTCAAACATAATACCTATCTCTCCTTTCTTCTCATCTTGGTTACATCTACACACGTTGACACCCCAATCTGAGCTTTTGAGGAGGATGAGCACTTCCCACTTGACTCCTTCTGTTCACCTTTTTAGAAATTGTTACAATGAGGGGGGGGGGGGGGGGAGATTCCAGCTCCCCCGCTCCCACCCCCTGTAGTCGCCTTCTACGACATGTGCAGAATACGTGGGAAGTATGTTTTCTACCCTATCCCCCTATAGATATATAAGGTGTGTTACTCTGTAATATGACGCACCAGTTTTTTCCCCTGGGACTGTATATTTGTAAGTGATATATACAGCAAGTACTGTTAACATTGTTTCGTTCAATGTCATTTCATTGTAATGTTGAGATATTTCTTTATGTTGAAGGCTCCATTTATAGTTAGAACTTCATATCATGGCTGGTTCTTAAATTGAAATATAAAGAGGTTTATGAAAAGCAGAAAGAAGAGATAAGGAAGAATATTTACAAATTTTGGAGAAAATGAAAAACCAGTCTTTTTTTAAAATGTGTCAGGTCATAGTTATTGGAAAAGATTTGAGAGGATAGAGAGTTCTAAAGCTTTGAGGTGTCAGGAAAGAAACAAATATCAAAATGGACCACTCATGAGTTGCCAGTTGCCACACGGTAATGATGTGCCTCAGCAGCTTGCAGAGCATTGCATAGCCTAGCTAATGTGGGGGGCACACAAGCAGCTAGCACTTGGAAGCCAACACTAAAGTACTACATTGCCAAAGCCAGTAGCTTTGCTTTTATTCACATTTACTTTCAACATCCTCCATTCATGCACTCCCAAACTCGAACAGCAACTTCTACAGTTTCTTGCCCAAATCTGCCACCAGTGCAGTGGTATTAAACGGTTGACTTGCTACCCCTTGTAGACTGCATACCTACCTCTCTCTCTCTCCAGGACCATTTCATTTACTTCCCTCACCACCCTATCCATAGACAAATTAAACAGCCATGGTGACATCACACAAACATTCCGCAAGCCAGTCTTTTTTAAAATGTGTCAGGTCATAGTTATTGGAAAAGATTTGAGAGGGTAGAGAGTTCTAAAGCTTTGAGGTGTCAGGAAAGAAACAAATATCAAAATGGACCACTCATGAGTTGCCAGTTGCCACACGGTAATGATGTGCCTCAGCAGCTTGCGGAGCATTGCATAGCCTAGCTAATGTGGGGGGCACACAAGCAGCTAGCACTTGGAAGCCAACACTAAAGTACTACATTGCCAAAGCCAGTAGCTTTGCTTTTATTCACATTTACTTTCAACATCCTCCATTCATGCACTCCCAAACTCGAACAGCAACTTTTACAGTTTCTTGCCCAAATCTGCCACCAGTGCAGTGGTATTAAACGGTTGACTTGCTACCCCTTGTAGACTGCATACCTACCTCTCTCTCTCTCCAGGACCATTTCATTTACTTCCCTCCACCTTATCCATAGACAAATTAAACAGCCATGGTGACATCACACAAACATTCCGCAAGCCAGTCTTCACCCGGAACCATTCACCCTTTTGTCTTCTTACTTGCACGCATGCATTACTCTCTTGTTAAGAATTCCTTGCAGTTTCTTGTAGCATTCCTTCCACACCATATATTCATATGATGTTCTGCTATCCATCCTTGTCAACTTTTATTATATGCTTTTGCCTTATCCATAAATGTCATAAAAATCCTTTTGTCTCTTTGTTTCTCACTCAGATTCTTCAAAGCAAACATCTGATCCATATATCCTCTACTACTCCTGAAACCACATTGTTCCTCCCCAGTTTGAAACTCAGTGTATGCCATCACCCACTCATCCATACAAATTACCAGGTACACTCAATTGACTATCTGTAACTGTAAATCAAACACTCAACTTTGTCCCCCTTGCCTTCATACAGTGGTACTAAACATGCAGCTAGCTAATCCTAAGGCACTTCTCCATTATTCATACGTACATTGAGAATCCGTACTAACCATTCACCAACACATTCATTCCCTTCAGAAATTCAAGTGCAGTACCCTCCACTCCTGCTGCCTTGCCACATTTCATCATACGCAAAGCTTTCACTCCCTCTTCTCTCTTCACCAAAGCACTTGCCTTGACTCTCACTTTTATGTACTACCCTGAGACCCTAAGGCACCCCTTTATGATCCATACATTCACTGAAATCCATACTAGTCAGCAACACATTCATTCCCTTTCTTAAAAGAAATTCAACCACAATGTCATCCACTCCTGCTGCTTAGCCACATGTCATCATACACAATACTTCAACCACCACTTCTCACTTCACCAAACTGCTTGCTATGACCCCTCTCACTTTGTGTATTGCCATGACCCAAACACCCCTCATCTTGCACCCTATCAATAAAGACATTTAACAGTCCTTCAAAGTATTTACTCCATCTCCCCTTCTTATTACTGCCTCCTACCAATTCCTGATTTACTCCTTTATTTTTTTATTCCCGTCTGTTCACCTCTTTTGTCATACAATTAACTTCCCTCCAAAACATCTTATTCTCCCTGAAATTTGCTGATACTTACTCACTCCTATTCTTATTTGCCCTCTTTTTCAGTCCTTGCACCTTCCCCTTGACTATGTCATGTCTCTTGTACATCTCCCAATCACCTGCACTTCTTCCTTGTAAGTACCACTCATACATATTTCTTTTCCCTTTCATCAGCAGCTTTACTTTGTCAGCCCACCACTCACATCCCGTTCTCACCTGTTCACCTCCCAAAGCACTCCCTTCTCTTACTCTCTCCTCTCACTTTAAGATGTTTTTTATTTTTTTCACTATACTTAATCACTTTTCCCGCATCACTGAGGTAGTGCCAGGAAACAGACGAAGAATGCTCATCCACTCAAATACACATATATGTACATACACTCACATGTACATACATATATATATCAACATATACACATACATACACAGACATATACATATACATACACAGACATATACATATACATATATACGCGTATGCAAGGGCCCCTGGTCGATCCTGGCTGTTGCATTATACATGACAGCTAGAGACTGAGTGTGAACGAATGTGGCCTTTGTTGTCTTTTCCTAGCGCTACCTCACGCACATGCGGGGAAGGGGGTTGTCATTTCATGTGTGGCGGGGTGGCGACTGGAGTGAATAAGGGCAGACTGTATGAATTATGTACATGTACATATATATGTATATGTCTGTGTTTATATATATGTATACGTTAAGATGTATAGGTATGTATATGTGCGTGTGTGGACGTGTTTGTATATACATGTGTATGTGGGTGGGTTGGGCCATTCTTTCGTCTATTTCCTTGCGCTACCTCGCTGACGCTGGAGACAGCAACAAACTATAACATTGTTGGAACCACTATTCCTTCAAACATACCCATTTTTGCTTTCCGAGATAATGTTCTTGACTTCCACACATTCTTCAACGCTCCCAGAACTTTCGCCCCCTCCCCCACCCTATGATTCACTTCTGCTTCGATGGTTCCATCCGCTGTCAAATCCACTCCCAGATATGTAAAACACTTCACTTCCTCCAGTTTTTCTCCATTCAAACTTACCTCCCAATTGACTTGTCCCTCAACCCTACTGTACCTAATAACCTTGCTCTTATTCACATTTACTCTCAACTTTCTTCTTTCACACACTTTACCAAACTCAGTCACCAGCTTCTGCAGTTTCTCACACGAATCAGCCACCAGCGCTGTATCATCAGCGAACGACAACTGACTCACTTCCCAAGCTCTCTCCTCCACAACAGAATGCATACTTGCCCCTCTTTCCAAAACTCTTACATTCACCTCCCTAACAACCCCATCCATGAACAAATTAAACAACCATGGAGATATCACACACCCCTGCCACAAAGCTACATTCACTGAGAATCAATCACTTTCCTCTCTTCCTACTCGTACACAAACCTTACATCCTTGATAAAAACTTTTCACTGCTTCTAACAACTTGGCCCCCCCACACCATATATTCTTAATACCTTCCATAGAGCATCTCGGTCAACTCTATCATATGCCTTCTCCAGATCCATAATGCTACATACAAATCCATTTGCTTTTCTAAGTATTTCTCACATACATTCCTCAAAGCAAACACCTGATCCACACATACTCTACCACTTCTGAAACCACACTGCTCTTCCCCAATCTGATGCTCTGTACATGCCTTCACCTTCTCAATCAATACCCTTCCATATAATTTCCCAGGAATACTCAACAAACTTATACCTCTGTGATTTGAGCACTCACTTTTATCCCCTTTGCCTTTGTACAGTGGCACTAAGCAAGCATTCCTCCAATCCTCAGGCACCTCACCATGAATCATACATACATTGAATAACCTTACCAACCAGTCAGCAATACAGTTACCCCCTTTTTTAATAAATTCCAGTGCAATACCATCCAAACCCACTGCCTTGTCGGCTTTCATCTTCCGCAAAGCTTTTACTACCTCTTCTCTTTTTGCTAAATCACTCTCCCTAACCCTCTCACTTTGCACATCACCTCAACCAAAACACCCTATATCTGCCACTCTTATCAAACACATGCAACAAACCTTCAAAATACTCACTCCATCTCCTTCTCACATCACCACTACTAGTTATCACCTCCCCATTATCCCCCTTCACTGAAGTTCCCATTTGTTCCCTTGTCTTACACACTTTATTTACCTCCTTCCAAAGTATCTTTTTATTCTCCCTAAAATTTAATGATACTCTTCACCCCAACTCTCATTTGCTCTTTTTCACCTCTTGCATTTCACCTCTTGCACCTTTCTCTTGACCTCCTGCCTCTTTTTTATACATCTCCCAGTCATTTGCTTTATTTCCCTGCAAAAATCGTCCAAATGCCTCTCTCTTCTCTTTCACTAATAATCTTACTTCTTCATCCCACCACTCACTACCCTTTCTAATCTGCCCACCTACCATGCTTCTCATGCCACAACTATCTTTTGCACAAGCCATCACTGCTTCCCTAAATGCATCCCATTCCTCCCCCACTCCCCTTACGTCCTTTGTTCTCACCTTTTTCCATTCTGTACTCAGTCTCTCCTGGTACTTCCTCACACAAGTCTCCTTCCCAAGCTCACTTACTCTCACCACTCTCTTCACTCCAACATTCTCTCTTCCTTTCTGAAAACCTCCACAAATCTTCACCTTCGCCTCCACAAGATAATGATCATACATCCCTCCAGTTGCACCTCTCAGCACATTAACATCCAAAAGTCTCTCTTTCGTGTGCCTATCAAGTAACACATAATCCAGTAACACTCTCTGGCCATCTCTCCTACTTACATACATATACTTATGTATATCTCTTTTTAAACCAGGTATTCCCTATCACCAGTCCTTTTTCAGCTCGTAAATTGACAAGCTCTTCACCATTTCCATTTACAACACTGAACACCCCTTGTACACCAATTATTCCCTCAACTGCCACATTACTCACCTTTGCATTCAAATCACCCATCACTATAACCTGGTCTCGTGCATCAAAACTACTAACACACTCACTCTGCTGCTCCCAAAACACTTACCTCTCATGATCTTTCTTCTCATGCCCAGGTGCATATGCACTGATAATCGCCCATCTCTCTCCATCCACTTTCAGTTTTACCCATATCAATCTAGAGTTTACTTTCTTACACTATATTACATACTCCCACCACTTCTGTTTCATGAGTAGGGCTATTCCCTTGCTCTTGTCCTCTCACTAACCCCAGACTTTACTCCCAAGACATTCCCAAACCACTCTTCTCCTTTACCCTTGAGCTTTGTTTCACTCGGAGCCAAAACATCCAGGTTCCTTTCCTCAAACATACTACCCATCTCTCCTTTTTTCTCATCTTGGTTGCATCCACACACATTTAGACACCCCAATCTGAGCCTTCAAGGAGGATGAGCACTCCCCACGTGACTCCTTCTTCTGTTTCCCCTTTTAGAAAGTTAAAATACAAGGAGGGGAGGGTGTCCAGCCCCCTGCTGCCATCCCCTTTAGTCGCCTTCTACGACACATGAGGAATGCGTGGGAAGTATTCTTTCTCCCCTATCCCCAGGCAGCGGGTTTGGATGGTATTGCAGTGGAATTTATTAAAAAAGGGGGTGACTGTATTGTTGACTGGTTGTTAAAGTTATTTAATGTATGTATGATTCATGCTTGTGGCATGAGAAGAGTGGGAGGTGGGCTGTTTAGAAAGGGTAGTGAGTGGTGGGATGAAGAAGTAAGAGTATTAGTGAAAGAGAAGAGAGAGGCATTTGGACGATTTTTGCAGGGAAAAAATGCAATTGAGTGGGAGAAGTATAAAAGAAAGAGACAGGAGGTCAAGAGAAAGGTGCAAGAGGTGAAAAAAAGGGCAAATGAGAGTTGGGGTGAGAGACTATCAGTAAATTTTAGGGAGAATAAAAAGATGTTCTGGAAGGAGGTAAATAAAGTGCGTAAGACTAGGGAGCAAATGGGAACTTCAGTGAAGGGCGTAAATGGGGAGGTGATAACAAGTAGTGGTGATGTGAGAAGGAGATGGAATGAGTATTTTGAAGGTTTGTTGAATGTGTCTGATGACAGAGTGGCAGATATAGGGTGTTTTGGTCGAGGTGGTGTGCAAAGTGAGAGGGTTAGGGAAAATGATTTGGTAAACAGAGAAGAGGTAGTAAAAGCTTTGCGGAAGATGAAAGCCGGCAAGGCAGCAGGTTTGGATGGTATTGCAGTGGAATTTATTTAAAAAGGGGGTGACTGTATTGTTGACTGGTTGGTAAGGTTATTTAATGTATGTATGACTCATGGTGAGGTGCCTGAGGATTGGCGGAATGCGTGCATAGTGCCATTGTACAAAGGCAAAGGGGATAAGAGTGAGTGCTCAAATTACAGAGGTATAAGTTTGTTGAGTATTCCTGGTAAATTATATGGGAGGGTATTGATTGAGAGGGTGAAGGCATGTACAGAGCATCAGATTGGGGAAGAGCAGTGCGGTTTCAGAAGTGGTAGAGGATGTGTGGATCAGGTGTTTGCTTTGAAGAATGTATGTGAGAAATACTTAGAAAAGCAAATGGACTTGTATGTAGCATTTATGGATCTGGAGAAGGCATATGATAGAGTTGATAGAGATGCTCTGTGGAAGGTATTAAGAATATATGATGTGGGAGGCAAGTTGTTAGAAGCAGTGAAAAGTTTTTATCGAGGATGTAAGGCATGTGTACGTGTAGGAAGAGAGGAAAGTGATTGGTTCTCAGTGAATGTAGGTTTGCGGCAGGGGTGTGTGATGTCTTCATGGTTGTTTAATTTGTTTATGGATGGGGTTGTTAGGGAGGTAAATGCAAGAGTCCTGGAAAGAGGGGCAAGTATGAAGTCTGTTGGGGATGAGAGAGCTTGGGAAGTGAGTCAGTTGTGGTTCGCTGATGATACAGCGCTGGTGGCTGATTCATGTGAGAAACTGCAAAAGCTGGTGACTGAGTTTGGTAAAGTGTGTGGAAGAAGAAAGTTAAGAGTAAATGTGAATAAGAGCAAGGTTATTAGGTACAGTAGGGTTGAGGGTCAAGTCAATTGGGAGGTGAGTTTGAATGGAGAAAAACTGGAGGAAGTGAAGTGTTTTAGATATCTGGGAGTGGATCTGTCAGCGGATGGAACCATGGAAGCGGAAGTGGATCATAGGGTGGGGGAGGGGGCGAAAATTTTGGGAGCCTTGAAAAATGTGTGGAAGTCGAGAACATTATCTCGGAAAGCAAAAATGGGTATGTTTGAAGGAATAGTGGTTCCAACAATGTTGTATGGTTGCGAGGCGTGGGCTATGGATAGAGTTGTGCGCAGGAGGATGGATGTGCTGGAAATGAGATGTTTGAGGACAATGTGTGGTGTGAGGTGGTTTGATCGAGTAAGTAACGTAAGGGTAAGAGAGATGTGTGGAAATAAAAAGAGCGTGGTTGAGAGAGCAGAAGAGGGTGTTTTGAAATGGTTTGGGCACATGGAGAGAATGAGTGAGGAAAGATTGACCAAGAGGATATATGTGTCGGAGGTGGAGGGAACGAGGAGAAGAGGGAGACCAAATTGGAGGTGGAAAGATGGAGTGAAAAAGATTTTGTGTGATCGGGGCCTGAACATGCAGGAGGGTGAAAGGAGGGCAAGGAATAGAGTGAATTGGAGCGATGTGGTATACAGGGGTTGACGTGCTGTCAGTGGAGTGAATCAAGGCATGTGAAGCGTCTGGGGTAAACCATGGAAAGCTGTGTAGGTATGTATATTTGCGTGTGTGGACGTGTGTATGTACATGTGTATGGGGGGGGGGGTTGGGCCATTTCTTTGGTCTGTTTCCTTGCGCTACCTCGCAAACGCGGGAGACAGCGACAAAGTATAAAAAAAAAAAAAAAAAAAAAAATGATTCATGGTGAGGTGCCTGAGGATTGGCGGAATGCTTGCATAGTGCCATTATACAAAGGCAAAGGGGACAAAAGTGAGTGCTCAAATTACAGAGGTATAAGTTTGTTGAGTGTTCCTGGGAAAATTATATGAGAGGGTATTGATTGAGAAGGTGAAGGCATGTACAGAGCATCAGATTGGGGAAGAGCAGTATGGTTTCAGAAGTGGTGGAAGATGTGTGGATCAGGTTTTTGCTTTGAAGAATGTATGTGAGAAATACTTAGAAACGCAAATGGATTTGTATGTAGCATTTATGGATATGGAGAAGGCATATGATAGAGTTGATAGAGATGCTCTGTGGAAGGTATTAAGGATATATGTTGTGGGAGGCAAGTTGTTAGAAGCAGTGAAAAGTTTTTATCTAGGATGTAAGGCATGTGTACACGTAGGAAGAGAGGAAAGTGATTGGTTCTCAGTGAATGTAGGTTTACGGCAGCGGTGTGTGATGTCTCCATGGTTGTTTAATTTGTATATGGATGGGGTTGTTAGGGAGGTGAATGTAAGAGGTTTGGAAAGAGGGGCAAGTATGAAGTCTGTTGTGGATGAGAGAGCTTGGGAAGCGAGTCAGTTGTTGTTCGCTGATGATACAGCACTGGTGGCTGATTCATGTGAGAAACTGCTGAAGCTGGTGACTGAGTTTGGTAAAGTGTGTGAAAGAAGAAAGTTTAGAGTGAATGTGAATAAGAGCAAGGTTATTAGGTACAGTAGGGTTGAGAGACACGTCAATTGGGAGGTAAGTTTGTATAGAGAAAAACAAACTGGAGGAAGTGAAGTGTTTTAGATATCTGGGAGTGGATTTGGCAGCTGATGGAACCATGGAAGCGGAAGTGAATCATAGGGTGGGGGAGGGGGCGAAAATTCTGGGAGCCTTGAAGAATGTGTGGAAGTTGAGAACATTGTCTCGGAAAGCAAAAATGGGTATGTTTGAAGGAATAGTGGTTCCAACAATGTTGTATGGTTGCGAGGCGTGGGCTATGGATAGAGTTGTGTGGAGGAGGGTGGATGTGCTGGAAATGAAATGTTTGAGGACAATATGTGGCATGAGGTAGTTTGATTGAGTAAGTAATAATAGGGTAAGAGAGATGTGTGGTAATAAAGAGTGTGGTTGGGAGAGCAGAATAGGGTGTTTTGAAATGGTTTGGTCACATTGAGAGAATGAGTGAGGAAAGATTGACCAAGAGGATATATGTGTCGGAGGTGGAGGGAACGATGAGAAGTGGGAGACCAAATTGGAGGTGGAAAGATGGAGTGAAAAGGATTTTGAGTGATCGGTGCCTGAACATTTAGGAGGGTGAAAGGCGTGCAAGGAATAGAGTGAATTGGAACGATGTGGTATACCGGGGTCGACGTGCTGTCAATGCATTGAACCAGGGCATGTGAAGCGTCTGGGGTAAACCATGGAAAGTTGTGTGGGGCCTGGATGTGGAAAGGGGGATGTGGTTTCGGTGCATTATTACATGACAGCTAGAGACCGAGTGTGAACGAATGGGGCCTTTGTTGTCTTTTCCTAGCGCTACCTTGCACACATGAGGGGGGAGGGGGTTGTTATTTCATGTGTGGTGGGGTGGCAATGGAAATGAATGAGGGCAGACAGTATGAATTATGTACATGTGTATATATGTATATGTCTGTGTGTGTATATATATATATGTATACATTGAGATTTATAGGTATGTATATTTGCGTGTGTGGACATGTATGTATATACATGTGTGTGTGGGTGGGTTCGGCCATTCTTTCGTCTGTTTACTTGTGCTACCTCGCTAACGAGGGAGACAGCGACAAAGAAAAATAATGATAATAAGATATATATATATTTTATTTTGCTTTTTATTTTATTTTGCTTTGTTGCTGTCTCCCGTATTTGCGAGGTAGTGCAAGGAAACAGACGAAAGAAATGGCCCAACCCACCCCCATACACAATGTATACACACACACGTCCACACACGCAAATATACATACCTATACATATCAATGTATACATATATATACATACACAGACACATACATATATACCCATGCACACAATTCACACTGTCTGTCCCCATTCACTCCCATCGCCACCTCGCCACACATGGAATACCTTCCCCCTACCCTTCATGTGCGCGAGGTAGCACTAGGATAAGACAACAAAGGCCCCATTCGTTCACACTGAGTCTCTAGCTGCCACGCAATAATGCCCGAAACCACAGCTCCCTTTCCACATCCAGGCCCCACACAAATCTCCATGGTTTACCCCAGACGCTTCACATGCCCTGATTCAATCCACTGACAGCACGTCAACCCCGGTATACCACATCGATCCAATTCACTCTATTCCTTGCCCTCCTTTCACCCTCCTGCATGTTCAGGCCCCGATCACACAAAATCTTTTTCACTCCATCTTTCCACCTCCAATTTGGTCTCCCACTTCTCCTCGTTCCCTCCACCTCCAACACATATATCCTCTTGGTCAATCTTTCCTCACTCATTCTCTCCATGTGCCCAAACCATTTCAAAACACCCTCTTCTGCTCTCTCAACCACGCTCTTTTTATTTGCACACATCTCTCTTACCCTTACATTACTTACTCGATCAAACCACCTCACACCACATATTGTCCTCAAACATCCCATCCACCCTCCTGCGCACAACTCTATCCATAGCCCACACCTCGCAACCGTACAACATTGTTGGAACCACTATTCCTTCAAACATACCCATTTTTGCTTTCCGAGATAATGTTCTCGACTTCCACACATTCTTCAAGGCTCCCAGAATTTTCGCCCCCTCCCCCACCCTATGATTCACTTCCGCTTCCATGGTTCCATCCGCTGCCAGATCCACTCCCAGATATCTAAAACACTTTACTTCCTCCAGTTTTTCTCCATTCAAACTTACCTCCCAATTGACTTGACCCTCAACCCTACTGTACCTAATAACCTTGCTCTTATTCACATTTACTCTTACCTTTCTTCTTTCACACACTTTACCAAACTCAGTCACCAGCTTCTGTAGTTTCTCACATGAATCAGCCACCAGCGCTATATCATCAGCAAACAACAACTGACTCTCTTCCCAAGCTCTCTCGAGAATCCACAACAGACTTCATACTTGCCCCTCTTTCCAAAACTCTTGCATTCACCTCCCTAACAACCCCATCCATAAACAAATTAAACAACCATGGAGTCATCACACACCCCTGCCGCAAACCTACATTCACTGAGAACCAATCACTTTCCTCTCTTCCTACACGTACACATGCCTTACATCCTCAATAAAAACTTTTCACTGCTTCTAACAACTTGCCTCCCACACCATATATTCTTAATACCTTCCACAGAGCATCTCTATCAACTCTATCATATGCCTTCTCCAGATCCATAAATGCTACATACAAATCCATTTGCTTTTCTAAGTATTTCTCGCATACATTCTTCAAAGCAAACACCTGATCCACACATCCTCTACCACTTCTGAAACCCGAATCTGATGTTCTGTACATGCCTTCACCCTCTCAATCAATACCCTCCCATATAATTTACCAGGAATACTCAACAAACTTATACCTCTGTAATTTGAGCACTCACTCTTATCCCCTTTGCCTTTGTACAATGGCACTATGCACGCATTCCGCCAATCCTCAGGCACCTCACCATGAGTCATACATACATTAAATAACCTTACCAACCAGTCAACAGTACAGTCACCCCCTTTTTTAATAGATTCCACTGCAATACCATCCAAACCTGCTGCCTTGCCGGCTTTCATCTTCCGCAAAGCTTTTACTACCTCTTCTCTGTTTACCAAATCATTTTCCCTAACCCTCGCACTTTGCACACCACCTCGACCAAAACACCCTATATCTGCCACTCTATCATCAAACACATTCAACAAACCTTCAAAATACTCACTCCATCTCCTTCTCACATCACCACTACTTGTTATCACCTCCCCATTTGCGCCCTTCACTGAAGTTCCCATTTGCTCCCTTGTCTTACGCACTTTATTTACCTCCTTCCAGAACATCTTTTTATTCTCCCTAAAATTTAATGATACTCTCTCACCCCAACTCTCATTTGCCCTTTTTTTCACCTCTTGCACCTTTCTCTTGACCTCCTGTCTCTTTCTCTTATACGTCTCCCACTCAATTTCATTTTTTCCCTGCAAAAATCATCCAAATGCCTCTCTCTTCTCTTTCACTAATACTCTTACTTCTTCATCCCACTACTCACTACCCTTTCTAATCAACCCACCTCCCACTCTTCTCATGCCACAAGCATCTTTTGCGCAATCCATCACTGATTCCCTAAATACATCCCATTCCTCCCCCACTACCCTTACTTCCATTGTTCTCACCTTTTTCCATTCTGTACTCAGTCTCTCCTGGTACTTCCTCACACAAGTCTCCTTCCCAAGCTCACTTACTCTCACCACCCTCTTCGCCCCAACATTCACTCTTCTTTTCTGGGAACCCATACAAATCTTCACCTTAGCCTCCACAAGATAATGATCAGACATCCCTCCAGTTGCACCTCTCAGCACATTAACATCCAAAAGTCTCTCTTTAGCGTGCCTGTCAATTAACACGTAATCCAATAACGCTCTCTAGCCATCTCTCCTACTTACATAAGTATACTTATGTATATCTCGCTTTTTAAACCAGGGGAAGTAAATGTTTATAGTTGTGTTACTGGAGTGATAGTTTTCATACATGGTGTTTTGACAAGAAAATAGTGAAATTGGAGAAAAATGTAGCTTAGACATTGAAGCTTATTGATACAGTGGTTAAATTGATGAGAACTGCTATTGACGTTTGTGTAAATAAATTATACATTTCCTTTTTCCATAGCCAGAGGTTGAACCATTATGTGACATTCATTTTTTTTTTTCATTCATTTCAAGCTAGAAGTTTCAGTTTTCTAAATTGTTTCTTACATTTTTCATATGTATATATATGTATGTGTGTGTGTGTGTGTATATGTGTGTATGTGTGTGTATGTGTATATGTATATATATATGTATATTATCCCTGGGGATAGGGGTGAAAGAATACTTCTCACGTATTCCTCGCGTGTCGTAGAAAGCGACTAGAGGGGACGGGAGCGGGGGGCCAGAAATCCTCCCCTCCTTGTATTAACTTTCTAAAATGGGAAACAGAAGAAGGAGTCACGCGGGGAGTGCTCATCCTCCTCGAAGGCTCAGAGTGGGGTGCCTAGATGTGTGTGGATGTAACCAAGATGTGAAAAAAGGAGAGATAGGTAGTATGTTTGAGGAAAGGAACCTGGATGTTTTGGCTCTGAGTGAAACGAAGCTCAAGGGTAAAGGGGAAGAGTGGTTTGGGAATGTCTTGGGAGTAAAGTCAGGGGTTAGTGAGAGGACAAGAGCAAGGGAAGGAGTAGCAATACTCCTGAAACAGGAGTTGTGGGAGTATGTGATAGAATGTAAGAAAGTAAATTCTCGATTAATATGGGTAAAACTGAAAGTTGATGGAGAGAGGTGGGTGATTATTGGTGCATATGCACCTGGGCATGAGAAGAAAGATCATGAGAGGCAAGTGTTTTGGGAGCAGCTGAATGAGTGTGTTAGTGGTTTTGATGCACGAGACCGGGTTATAGTGATGGGTGATTTGAATGCAAAGGTGAGTAATGTGGCAGTTGAGGGAATAATTGGTATATATGGGGTGTTCAGTGTTGTAAATGGAAATGGTGAAGAGCTTGTAGATTTATGTGCTGAAAAAGGACTGGTGATAGGGAATACCTGGTTTAAAAAGTGAGATATACATAAGTATACTTATGTAAGTAGGAGAGATGGCCAGAGAGCGTTATTGAATTACGTGTTAATTGAAAGGCGTGCGAAAGAGAGACTTTTGGATGTTAATGTGCTGAGAGGTGCAACTGGAGGGATGTCTGATCATTATCTTGTGGAGGCTAAGGTGAAGATTTGTATGGGTTCCCAGAAAAGAAGAGTGAATGTTGGGGTGAAGAGGGTGGTGAGAGTAAGTGAGCTTGGGAAGGAGACTTGTGTGAGGAAGTACCAGGAGAGACTGAGTACAGAATGGAAAAAGGTGAGAACAATGGAAGTAAGGGGAGTGGGGGAGGAATGGGATGTATTTAGGGAATCAGTGATGGATTGCGCAAAAGATGCTTGTGGCATGAGAAGAGTGGGAGGTGGGTTGATTAGAAAGGGTAGTGAGTGGTGGGATGAAGAAGTAAGAGTATTAGTGAAAGAGAAGAGAGAGGCATTTGGACGATTTTTGCAGGGAAAAAATGCAGTTGAGTGGGAGATGTATAAAAGAAAGAGACAGGAGGTCAAGAGAAAGGTGCAAGAGGTGAAAAAAAGGGCAAATGAGAGTTGGGGTGAGAGAGTATCATTAAATTTTAGGGAGAATAAAAAGATGTTCTGGAAGGAGGTAAATAGGGTGCGTAAGACAAGGGAGCAAATGGGAACTTCAGTGAAGGGCGCAAATGGGGAGGTGATAACAAGTAGTGGTGATGTGAGAAGGAGATGGAGTGAGTATTTTGAAGGTTTGTTGAATGTGTTTGATGATAGAGTGGCAGATATAGGGTGTTTTGGTCGAGGTGGTGTGCAAAGTGAGAGGGTTAGGGAAAATGATTTGGTAAACAGAGAAGAGGTAGTGAAAGCTTTGCGGAAGATGAAAGCCGGCAAGGCAGCAGGTTTGGATGGTATTGCAGTGGAATTTATTAAAAAAGGGGGTGACTGTATTGTTGACTGGTTGGTAAGGTTATTTAATAATGTATGTATGACTCATGGTGAGGTGCCTGAGGATTGGCGGAATGCTTGCATAGTGCCATTGCACAAAGGCAAAGGGGATAAGAGTGAGTGCTCAAATTACAGAGGTATAAGTATTTTGAGTATTCCTGGTAAATTATATGGGAGGGTATTGATTGAGAGGGTGAAGGCACGTACAGAGCATCAGATTGGGGAAGAGCAGTGTGGTTTCAGAAGTGGTAGAGGATGTGTGGATCAGGTGTTTGCTTTGAAGAATGTATGTGAGAAATACTTAGAAAAGCAAATGGATTTGTATGTAGCATTTATGGATCTGGAGAAGGCATATGATAGAGTTGATAGAGATGCTCTGTGGAAGGTATTAAGAATATATGGTGTGGGAGGAAAGTTGTTAGAAGCAGTGAAAAGTTTTTATCGAGGATGTAAGGCATGTGTACGTGTAGGAAGAGAGGAAAGTGATTGGTTCTCAGTGAATGTAGGTTTGCGGCAGGGGTGTGTGATGTCTCCATGGTTGTTTAATTTGTTTATGGATGGGGTTGTTAGGGAGGTAAATGCAAGAGTTTTGGAAAGAGGGGCAAGTATGAAGTCTGTTGGGGATGAGAGAGCTTGGGAAGTGAGTCAGTTGTTGTTCGCTGATGATACAGCGCTGGTGGCTGATTCATGTGAGAAACTGCAGAAGCTGGTGACTGAGTTTGGTAAAGTGTGTGAAAGAAGAAAGTTAAGAGTAAATGTGAATAAGAGCAAGGTTATTAGGTACAGTAGGGTTGAGGGTCAAGTCAATTGGGAGGTGAGTTTGAATGGAGAAAAACTGGAGGAAGTGAAGTGTTTTAGATATCTTGGAGTGGATCTGGCAGCAGATGGAACCATGGAAGCGGAAGTGGATCATAGGGTGGGGGAGGGGGCGAAAATTCTGGGGGCCTTGAAGAATGTGTGGAAGTCGAGAACATTATCTCGGAAAGCAAAAATGGGTATGTTTGAAGGAATAGTGGTTCCAACAATGTTGTATGGTTGCGAGGCGTGGGCTATGGATAGAGTTGTGCGCAGGAGGATGGATGTGCTGGAAATGAGATGTTTGAGGACAATGTGTGGTGTGAGGTGGTTTGATCAAGTGAGTAACGTAAGGGTAAGAGAGATGTGTGGAAATAAAAAGAGCGTGGTTGAGAGAGCAGAAGAGGGTGTTTTGAAGTGGTTTGGGCACATGGAGAGGATGAGTGAGGAAAGATTGACCAAGAGGATATATGTGTCGGAGGTGGAGGGAACAAGGAGAAGAGATAGACCAAATTGGAGGTGGAAAGATGGAGTGAAAAAGATTTTGTGTGATCGGGGCCTGAACATGCAGGAGGGTGAAAGGAGGGCAAGGAATAGAGTGAATTGGAGCGATGTGGTGTACTGGGGTTGATGTGCTGTCAGTGGATTGAATCAAGGCATGTGAAGCGTCTGGGGTAAGCTATGGAAAGCTGTGTAGGTATGTATATTTGCGTGTGTGGACGTATGTATATACATGTGTATGGGGGGGTTGGGCCATTTCTTTCGTCTGTTTCCTTGCGCTACCTCGCAAACGCGGGAGACAGCGACAAAGTATAAAAAAAAAAAAAAAAAAAAAAAAATATATATATATATATATATATATATATATATATATATATATATGTTCATTATCCCTGGGATAGGGGATTAAGAATACTTCCCACGTATTCCCTGCGTATCGTAGAAGGTGACTAAAAGGGGAGGGAGCGGGGGCTGGAAATCTTCCCCTCTCGTTTTTTTTTTTTTTTCTCTTTTTCAAAAGAAGGAACATAGGGGGCCAGGTGAGGATATTCCAAAAAAGGCCCAGTCCTCTGTTCTTGATGCTACTCGGTAACGCGGGAAATGACGAATAGTTTAAAAGAAAAGAAAAAAGAATATATTCATACTTACCTTCATCCATTCTGGTGCTACCCCACCCCACGGGGAACAGCATCGCTACCCCTGCTTCAGCAAGGTAGTGCCAGGAAAACTGACAAAATAAGCCACACTCAGTCTCTGTCATGTGTAATACGCCTAAACCTCGGCTTCCTATCCACATCCAGGCCCTACAAACCTTTCCAAGTTTTAACCCAGATGCTTCACGTACCCTGGTTCAGTCCATTGACATTACATTGACCCCTGTATACCACTTCATTACAATTCACTATTCCTTGTATGCCTCTCGCCTTCCTGTATGTTCAGGCCCCTATTGCTGAAGATCTTTTTCACTCCATCCTTCAACCTCCAATTTGATCTCCCACTTCTCCTTGTTCCCTCTACCTCTGACACGTATATCCTCTTTGTCAATTTTTCCTCACTCATTCTCTCCATATGTCCAAACCATTTCAACACACCCTCCTCTGCTTTCTCAAACAATTTCTTTTTATTTCCACACATCTCTCTTACCATTTCTTTACTTAATCAAACCACCTCATACCACATGTTGTCCTCGAACATTTCATTTCCAATACATCTACCCTCCTTTGTACAACCCTATCTATAGCCTATACCTTGCAACTACAGAACATTGTTGGAACTTCTGTTCCTTTGAACACAACCATTTTTGCTCTGAAAGATCACATTCTCTCCTTCCACACATTCCTCATCACTGCCAGATTCTTCGCCCCCTCCCCCACCCTGTGACTCGCTTCAACTTTCATGGTTCCATTTGCTGCTAAGTACACTCCCAGATATATAAAGCACTTCACTTCCTCCAATTATTCTCCACACTTGTATCCCAATTAACTTGTCCCTCAACCCTCCTGAACCTAATGACCTAATATACCTAATGTACTTTAAGATGTATAAGCACAAATGATATCCCATCTCTTGTAACCCACTTCCATTTTAGCCCACATCTAGTCTGAGGTTATTTCCTTGTACTTCACACATTACCACAACTCCTTCAGTAGAAGTGCTACTGTTTCCTTAGTTCTTGCCCTCAGACTTTACCTTTAGGACATTCCCAAATCATTCATCTCCTTTACCGGTGAGCTTTGTTTCACCCAAAGCTTGAACATCCAGGTTTCTTGTATGAAACATATTTCCTGTCTATTCCTTCTTCCCATCTTTGTTATATTTGCACATTTTCAGACACCCCAGCCTTAAGGATGAGTGCTCCTCACTTGGCTCCTTATATATGCAGTATTGTATTTTTACTTGTATATTCAAAGATGAAGTAATATATGAATAGAATTATGTAATAAGATTTTTTGTCTTTGGGGATAGTGGAGAAAGAGTACTTCCCATGTAGTTCCTGTGAGTAGAAGGTAACAAAGAGGGGTAGAAGTGGTGGGGCTGGGAATCCTTCCTTTCTTATATTTTACTTCTAAAAGCTAAAACAAAATGAGCCAAGTGAGGATCGCTCATTCTATTTGAAGGCTCAGGTTGGGTTCTTTGAATGTGTGTGGATATAACCAAGATGAAAAATAGATGAGATAGTATGTTCATGATCTGAGTGAAGCAAAACTCAAGGAAAAGAGGGAAGAAATTATTGAGAATGTCTTTGGGGAAAGTCTGGTTGGTGTGAGGTCCAGAGCTAAGGAACGGGTAGCACTACTCATGAAGTAGGTGAACAAATGAATAGACAGGTAAAGAACAGCTATTGAATTCATGCAGCCATTCTTCTAAAAATTTGCTGTTTGGGAATCGCTAAAGTGGGGGGTCATTATAGTAACTAGTTAAATGATCACAAAAGAGCTTAAGATTAATGTAAGGCTGAATTCTTATATGCTTTAGATAAGCAGAAGAGTGAAATGTCTACATAGTACAGAAAGTTTTACTATGCAAATTTTTGGGTTTATTCATCATACAGTTGGTTGTGATCTGCTGAACATTTTGTGAAGTAAGGTTACATATTGGTTGAATTGTAGTAGTATTGTGTTGACATTTTTTTTTTTTTTTTTTGCTTTGTCGCTGTCTCCCGCGTTTGCGAGGTAGCGCAAGGAAACAGACGAAAGAAATGGCCCAACCCACCCCCATACACATGCCTTGATTCAATCCACTGACAGCACGTCAACCCTGGTATACCACATCACTCCAATTCACTCTATTCTTTGCCCTCCTTTCACCCTCCTGCATGTTCAGGCCCCGATCACACAAAATCTTTTTCACTCCATCTTTCCACCTCCAATTTGGTCTCCCTCTTCTCTTCGTTCCCTCCACCTCCGACACATATATCCTCTTGGTCAATCTTTCCTCACTCATTCTCTCCATGTGACCAAACCATTTCAAAACACCCTCTTCTGCTCTCTCAACCACGCTCTTTTTATTTCCACACATCTCTCTTACCCTTACGTTACTTACTCGATCAAACCACCTCACACCACACATTGTCCTCAAACATCTCATTTCCAGCACATCCATCCTCCTGCGCACAACTCTATCCATAGTCCACGCCTCGCAACCATACAACATTGTTGGAACCACTATTCCTTCAAACATACCCATTTTTGCTTTCCGAGATAATGTTCTCGACTTCCACACATTCTTCAAGGCTCCCAGAATTTTCGCCCCCTCCCCCACCCTATGATCCACTTCCGCTTCCATGGTTCCATCCGCTGCCAGATCCACTCCCAGATATCTAAAACACTTCACTTCCTCCAGTTTTTCTCCATTCAAATTCACCTCCCAATTGAATTGACCCTCAACCCTACTGTACCTAATAACCTTGCTCTTATTCACATTTACTCTTAACTTTCTTCTTTCACACACTTTACCAAACTCAGTCACCAGCTTCTGCAGTTTCTCACATGAATCAGCCACCAGTGCTGTATCATACATAACATATTTAACGGTGATTTTTAGTGGTGTAAAGTTGTGTATTGATTGAATTGCAGTCGTTCTTTGTTGACATATACACTGTATTATGTATTCATTGGCAAACATTACTTATGTAAAGTTACATAATTGTTGAATTGCCGTAATACTGTCTTGACATGTGTATTTAATAGTAAACATTAAGTGTTTTTGGAATGCATGAAGGAGCCCTATGCTGATGTCTGTTAAATGAAAATGGATTATGAGAGAAGTGTGTATGCTCATGGCCTCAAGAAAGTGTTATTGGAGCAGTTGAGTGTTTTTGTCAGCAGTTGTGCTACAAGGGATCGGGAATTAATGATTAGTAGTTTGAATGTTGAAGCGAGTACAATAACAGTTGAGGGTATATCTGGGGTACATATAGTAATGGATATGGTGAATAAGATTGTGAACAGTTTTTGGAATTCTGTGCTGGAAAAGGAATGGTGATTGAAATACTGTGTTTAAAAAGAGAGGCATACATAATGTGTGTTGGTGAGCAGGAGAGATGGTCAGCAGCCATTGTTGGACTACATATTGATTGATAGGTATGCAAGTGAGAGACTCTTGGAGGTGCATTGCAAGGGTGAAGATTTTTTGAGGGTTTTCAGAAAAGAGGAAATTATATGAGTGAGAAGAGGAGTGGTGAAAGTGAGCTTGGAAAAGAGACTTGTGTGAAGAAATACTAGGAGATATTGAGTGTAGAATGGCAAAAGGTAAGATTAAGCATTAATGGGATGGCCTTGAGTAGGGCCTCAATTTCCTGTCTCGTCTCGCTTAACATAATAATAATAATAAAAAAGGTTTGGGAGTGGTTGAGGAATTGTAGTTATTTGGAGAGCAAGTGCTTGTATGTGCCAGAGAAGTATGTGGCATGTGGATGGTGGGAGGTGAGCATGTGGAAAAGGCAAGTAGTGAGATAATAAAATCAAGATTGCAAGTAAATGGGAGATTTACAAGAGAAAGCAGCAGGAGGCCGAGAGGAAAGTGTAGGGACTGAAAAAGGTGTCAGATTATAATTGGGTTGAGTGAGTAGCAGTAAACTTCAGGGAGTATAAGAAAATGTTGTGGTGGGAGGTGAATATTGGAAGAAAAATAAGAAATCAAATGGGAGCACCAGTGAAGGGGCAAATGAGGAAGTGGTTACATGGAAGGATGATGTGTTTTGGTTATGGAGTGAGTATTATAAAGGATTGTTGAATGTGTTGCTTGAAAGGGTGGCAGATATGGGGTATTTGATTTGGAGAGGTAGGTGAATTAGGAGATAAATGGCAAGTTGTTTGGTGAAAAGAGATGAGGTGTTGAAAGCCAAGCATAGGATGAAATGTGACAAGGTGGCTGGAGTGCATGGAATTGCTGTTGAATTTCTTAAAAAAGTGGTGACAATGCTGTTGATTGGTTGGTTAGGATTTTTTATGTATATATATGGTTCATGGTTTGATCCTTGAGGAGAGAGAGGGTGCCTAGTTAGAGCCATTGTGTCAAGGTGGATAAAGTGAATGTTCAAGTCACAGAGGTTTGTTGGGTGTATCTGTTAAGTTGCATTGGTGAATGTTGATTTAGAGGTTGATATGCATGAAGCTTCAAATTGGGGAGGAGCACTGTGGCTTCAGCAGTGTTTTAGGATGTTTGGACCTGGTGTTTGTTTTCAAAAATAGTTAAACGGAATTATATGTTGCATCAGTAGATCTGTAGAAAGTGAATGATAGGATTAATAGAGAATCTCTGTGGAAGGTTTTATTTTTTTTTTATTTTGCTTTGTCGCTGTCTCCCGCGTTTGCGAGGTAGTGCAAGGAAACAGACGAAAGAAATGGCCTAACCCACCCCCATACACATGTATATACATACACGTTCACACACGCAAATATACATACCTATACATCTCAATGTACACATATATATACACACACAGACACATACATATATACCCATGCACACAATTCACACTGTCTGCCTTTATTCATTCCCATTGCCACCTCGCCACACATGGAATACCATCCCCCTCCCCCCTCATGTGTACGAGGTAGCGCTAGGAAAAGACAACAAAGGCCCCATTCGTTCACACTCAGTCTCTAACTGTCATGCAATAATGCCCGAAACCACAGCTCCCTTTTCACATCCAGGTCCCACACAACTTTCCATGGTTTACCCCAGACGCTTCACATGCCCTGATTCAATCCACTGACAGCACGTCAACCCCGGTATACCACATCGATCCAATTCACTCTATTCCTTGCCCTCCTTTCACCCTCCTGCATGTTCAGGCCCCGATCACTCAAAATCTTTTTCACTCCATCTTTCTACCTCCAATTTGGTCTCCCACTTCTCCTCGTTCCCTCCACCTCCGACACATATATCCTCTTGGTCAATCTTTCCTCACTCATTCTCTCCAAGTGAACAAATCATTTCAGAATACCCTCTTCTGCTCTCTTAATCGCACTCTTTTCATAAGCACACATCTCTCTAACCCTTTCATTACCTACTCGATCAAACCACCTCACACCACATATTGTCCTCAAACATCTCATTTCCAGCACATCCACCCTCCTCTGCTTAACTCTATCTATAGCCCACGCCTCGCAACCATATAACATTGTCGGAATCACTATTCTTTCAAACATACCCATTTTTGCTTTCCGAGATAATGTTCTCACCTTCCACACATTTTTCAATGCTCCCAGAACTTTTGCCCCCTCCCCCACCCTATGACTCGCTTCCGCTTCCATGGTTCCATCCGCAGCCAAATCCACTTCCAGATATCTAAAACACTTCACTTCCTTCAGTTTTCCTCCATTCAAACTTACCTCCCAATTGATTTGTCCCTCAACCCTACTGTACCTAATAACCTTGCTCTTATTCACATTTACTCTCAGCTTTTTTTTTTCACACTTTACCAAACTCAGTCACCAGCTTCTGCAGTTTCTCACACGAATCAGCCACCAGCGCTGTATCATCAGGGAACAACAACTGACTCACTTCCCAAGCCCTTTCATCCACAACAGACTGCATACTTGCCCCTCTCCCCAAAACTCTTGTATTTACCTCCCTAACATCCCCATCCATAAACTGATTAAACAACCATGGAGACATCACACACCCCTGCCACAAACCGACATTCACTGAGAACCAATCACTTTCCTCTCTTGCTACTCATACACATGCCTTACATCCTTGATAAAAACTTTTCACTGCTTCTAACAGCTTACCCCCCCCACACCATATATTCTTAATACCTTCCACAGAGCATCTCGGTCAACTCTTATCATATGCCTTCTCCAGATCCATAAATGCTGCATACAAATCCATTTGCTTTTCTAAGTATTTCTCACTTTCTTCAAAGCAAACACCTGATCCACACATCCTCTGCCACTTCTAAAACCACACTGCTCTTCCCCAATCTAATGCTCTGTACATACCTTCACCTTCTCAATCATTACCCTTCCAGGAATACTCAACAAACTTATACCTGTGTAATTTGAGCACTTGCCTTTATCCCCTTTGCCTTTGTACGATGGCACTATGCAAGCATTCTGCCAGTCCTCAGGCACCTCACCATGAGTCATACATACATTAAATAACCTTACCAACCAGTCAGCAATACAGTCACCCCCTTTTTTGATAAATTCCACTGCAATACCATCCAAACCCGCTGCCTTTCTGGCTTTCATCTTCCGCAAAGCTTTTACTACCTCTTCTCTGTTTACCAAATCATTCTCCCTAACCCTGTCACTTTGCACACCACCTCGACCAAAACACCCTATATCTACCACTCTTATCATCAAACACATTCAACAAACCTTCAAAATACTCACGCCATTTCCTTCTCACATCACCACTACTTATCAACTTCCCATTATCCCCCTTCACTGATGTTCCCATTTGTTCCCTTGTCTTACAATAGAGTGAATTGGAACAATGTGGTATACCGGGGTCGACGTGCTGTCAATGGATTGAACCAGGGCATGTGAAGCGTCTGGGGTAAACCATGGAAAGTTCTGTGGGGCCTGGATGTGGAAAGGGAGCTGTGGTTTCGGTGCATTATTACATGACAGCTAGAGACTGAGTGTGAACGAACGGGGCCTTTGTTGTCTTTTCCTAGCGCTACCTCGCACACATGAGGGGGGGAGGGGGCTGTTATTTCATGTGTGGCGAGGTGGCAATGGGAATGAATAAAGGCAGACTATGAATTATGTACATGTGTATATATCTATATGTCTGTGTGTGTATATATATATGTATACGTTGAGATGTATAGGTATGTGTATGTATATACATGTGTATGTGGGTGGGTTGGGCCATTCTTTCATCTGTTTCCTTGCGCTACCTCGCTAACGCGGGAGACAGCGACAAAGCAAAATAAAAATAAAAAATATATATATTGTAGGAGGAAAGCTGTAGGAAGCATTGATGAGCTTATATGAAGAGAACACAGCTTGAATTCAAGGAGGAAGAGAGGAGGGTGAGGAGTTCCAGGTGAAGGTCGATCTGCTGTGGAATTGTGTGATGTTGCAATGGTTGTTTATCTTATTTATGGGTAGAATGGTGCGGGAGGTGAATGCAGGGGTCTTGGAGAGAGGAGCAGGACTGCAGTCTGATGGGGCTTGTAGGTAAGCTTATGGTTATTTGGTGATCACATGGTAGTTATGGCAGATTTGAGTGAGGAACTGTAAAAGTTGCTGTCTGAGTTTTGGAGAGACTAGAAAAGGAGAAAGTTGAGATTAGATGGGAATAAAAGCAAGGTTATTAGGTTTAGCGGTGGAAAGAGACAAGTAAGTTGTAAAGTGGGCTTGCATGGAGAGAACTTGGAGAAAGTGAGATGTTTTAGATACCTGAGAGTGGGCATGGTAGCAAATGGAGTTATGGAAGTTGAAGTGAGCCATCTGATAGGTAAGGGGGTTTAAGGCATGGGCACATTGAGGAGTGTGTGACACGAGATTGTCGAAGGCAAAGCTGGTTATGATTGTTGGAATAGAAGTCTTGATGAAGTTGTATTCATGTGAGGCATGGGCTCATGATGAGAAAGTATGGAAGAGGGTGAATTTGTTGAAAATGGGATGTTTGAGGACAGTATTTGGTGTGAGGAAGGTTGACAGTGAGAAATGGTGGGACAAGAGAGCAGTGTGGTAACATGAAAAGTATGGTTGAAAAAGCTTAAGAGGGCATGCTGAAATGGTTTGGACAAGTGGAATGCATGAGTGAGGAGAGATTGACAGTTAGGGCACATATGTCAGAAGTGAAGGGAACAAGGAGAAGGGAAGCCTGATTGGATATGGAAGGATGAAGTTAAAAAGGTTTTCTTGCATGCTGGAGCATGCTGGATGTGCTCAGGATGAAGTTGGAGGGATACAGTATACAGGGGGTGACATGCTGTCAGTGGGTTGAATGAGGGCATATGAAGCATATGAGGGCATATCCACAGAAAGGTCTGTGGGAGCTGGTTGTGGGGGTTGTGGTTTATGTGCATTATACGTGATAGCTAGAGAGTGGATGTGAGTGGATAAGGCTATTTCTTCATCTGTTCCTAGCTCTTCCTCTCATATGCAGGAAATGGTAAACAAATATGGAATGGATAAAAAATATGATTATTATTTTGCATGGATCTCAAGTAGTTAAACAAGCTGTTTTTCAGTAAAATGAATATTATTTTGCATGGATCTCAAGTAGTTAAACAAGCTGTTTTTCAGTGAAATGAATAATGAATATATTATGCATCTATCCCTTGGTATCGAATATTCTAGTATTTGCTGTTTTAAGTATTTAATTAAGATTTTTTATGTCTTCTTGATATGTGTGATATGTTTCAGCTATTAGCATATTCATAAGCAGCTTTTCACTTTTCCACTTTACCATTCTGCTTCATTCCACATATGTACATATGTGGAATGTACAGTCAGCTGAATGAATTCGCAGAGTCCCAATGGTTATTTGGCCAAGGAAGTGATATGGTAATGATGCTAAAACTTCATTCCCTAATGCACAATATACCTGTGTCTAACACTCAAATGAGACCTTTCCTACCACTCCTCATCATCTCCTCCCTTCCTGTCTCAGTCTAAGAGCAAAACTTGTTCATCTTCACTACATCTATAGTGTATTGGGTATGAATAAATGCTGATTACATATGACAAAGCGAACACTGAATGGAAGGGAGAGAGAGAGAGAGAGAGAGAGAGAGAGAGAGAGAGAGAGAGAGAGAGAGAGAGAGAGAGAGAGAGTCTTGCATTGACCTGTGGTTATCGCCATATCAACAGATTACGCCTGTTCCAGAACCACAGGTCTATCCCAGATCACCCCACTAGGTTATATAATTGCAATGAAAACTTTTTCTCTAAACCTGTAAAACCAGCATGTACTGCAACAAGATTAAACAGTGACCTAAACAGCAGTAGGAAAAGCTGTCACAACCAGTTGGTCTGAAATCATCTGCAGCTTTTCCACCATTGAAAAGTATTAGCAGATAAAGCTAACTTACAACTTATTGACCCAGAATTGCCTTCTGATTTTCTACCGTTGACAAATGGAAAACAAGGTTAGAAATTTCATTAACTCTTTCATGCTTGTTTGCCACTTCCCATGTTAGCGAGGTAACATCAAGAACTGAAAAAGGCCACATTTTTTCACATCCGTTTTCTAGCTGTCTTTTGTGATAAATCGAAACCACAGGCCCCATTTATCTTTCCATGTTTTCCCCCAGCTGCTCCACATATCCTGGTTCAATTCGTTGATAACATATCACATCCCTTTATACCATATTGCTCCAACTCACTCTGTCCTGTGAATGCCTTTCACATTCTTGCATGTCAGGCTCCAGGCACTCAAGATCTTTCCTACTCTATTCTTCCATCTCCAGTTTGGTCTCCTTCTTAACCCTTCCTCTCTTGATACACTATCTGTCCACACTAATCCAGCATACCTTCTACAGCTCTCTCAAGTATACTCATGTTATTATTATACTTCTCTCTTACCCTGTCATTACTTTCTCAATCAGCCCTCCTTGCACCACATATTTTTCTCAGACATTTGATTCCAACAAATGTACTCTTTTCTATGCTGTCTCACTGATAGCCCATGCCTCATATTCATACAACATCCAAGATGGTCATTTTCATTGTGGATTCACTTATGCAAAAGGTAATACATGTACTACAGCTAAATTACTGTTGTACTTCGATGGAACTCGCTGTCTGCAGATGGGTGCATGTCACCTGTGCCTCCTACCAAGTAACACTGCTTCCTCCCTGACTATGGGGCTGTTCTTTTCCTGAAGCACAGTTCTTCATTGATAATTGAAATAAGCAATGTTTTAATTACATTTGTGTAAGATTATCAGTATGCTTTTAAAGATAAAGGGAGGCGGTTATTTTTATAAATAGTACCATAACCACTTCAATCAAGTTATTTGTATGTTATGGTACATATTGATTCACAGATCAGTCATCACACACACGAATAATCATTGGATTATGGGAAATCAGAACTTCAATACATGTGGTATTTGGTAAATATCCTAGGCATTGTCTTTCCATTATGAGACATTTTATGAACAAATCTTTCATCTGCTGGTACCTCCGTACGAGCACTAGTGACATCTATTAGCAGAACATCCTCAGTACTAGTGTTCTACAAAACATGAGACATAACCGCAGCCTTTCCAATAGATAAGTAAGATTCCATATGTACTTTTATGAACTGGTAAATAGAAGAAAGTAAAAAAATATTTCTAATTGTATTTGATGGCAATTGCAGTTTCATTCTTGTGGAAGTAATACTGGGGATTTGTAGGCTAGCTTACTCCTAGGCTATTGTAACGAAAGTACTATTTTTTTTTTTTTTTTGAGTAAAATTCACTTTTTTTTTTCTTTTTACCATGCATTTCAGCCTGTTGGAAATATTTGTGAGAGTCAACCTACTCATTTTAAGCCTAAAATGTTTGTATCAAAAATTCAACAGTTACATGGATATATATGGGAACCCAATTAGTGAAAGTAAATTACTGCTAGCCAGAACTAACTTTATAATTTCATCAGATGTTTCAGCCAGAGAAATTTGATTCTGTCAGGGGAGGATACAATAACTGATATAGAGGCTGTAGTGCTCACAAAAGTGGAATTCTAGAAGATGATTGAGGTGAAAGGGTACACAACATATCAGTATGGTACTGCCCTTTAATGGAAAATGATGCCAAAGTAGATATACCTAATGAAGGCTAAGGCAAAAAGGCTCTCATGTTTTAAGGCTAGCAAAGAATGCATCTCACAGTGCTCAGAAAATGTCATTTCATGGTCTAATGTTTACAGTGATTTAATGTCAAGTTTTAGTAAAATGTATTATTTCCACTTGTAAAATATAAAGATATGACTAGTTTTTTGTAATATTTTGATTATTAATTTTTCAATAATTTGATGTAAAGAGCAAAGTGAATGAGATATGCAGTATACTTAAATGTATATTTAGGGATGGATAATAAGTAAATAAAAGTAAATTTTTTTGGAAAAGATACTATTATTATTATTATAATACTTAACCACTGTTTCCAGCATTAGCGGGGTAACACAAGGAAACAGATGAAGAACAGCCCAACCTTTCATGAGGTAGCGCAAGGAAACATACTTAGAATGTCCCAACCACTCATATACACATATACATGAATGCCCATACAAGCACATATACATACATGTACATATCATCGTATACATATACTTACACACGTACATTATACACATTTATGTATTCATACTTGCTGCCTTCATCCATTCCTGTTGCCACCCCAACACACAGGGAATACACACACCTGATCCCCTTCTTATGACCTATGCGACTTGCAGTCATCTGTATATGTGACTGGAAATTTTTTGTTTTTAATATTTTCTTTCAAACTATTCGCCATTTCCCGGATTAGCGAGGTAGCGTTAAGAACATAGGACTGGACCTTTTAGGGAATATCCTCACCTGGCCCCCTTCTCTGTTCCTTCTTTTGGAAATATAAAAAAAAAAGCGAGAGGGGAGGATTTCCAGCCCCCCCGCTCCCTCCCGTTTTAGTCGCCTTCTGCGACACGCAGGGAATACGTGGGAAGTATTCTTTCTCCCCTATCCTCAGGGGTAAATATGTTTAGATATATTCATAAATATATTAATTATGCTGTCATATGTTTGCTACTACTAACAGCTGCGTGCATACGTTAGTGACTGTGAAACAATATCCCGGCATTGTGTGCATTACAGCATCTCTCATCTGACTTACATTCATTTCGAGATCTGACCAGTCTGTCAGAACGGAACTTGGACGTCTGTTGTTCACTGATGATACAGCACTGGTGGCTGATTTGAGTAAGAGACTGCAGAAGTTGGTGACTGAGTTCGGAAGAGTGTGTGAAAGAAGAAAGTCGAGAGTAAATGTGAATAAGGGCAAGGTTATTAGATTCATCATGATTGAGGGACAAGTTGATTGGGATGTGAGTTTGAATGGAGAAAATTTGATGGAAGTGAAGTGTTCTAGATATCTGGGACTGGACTTAGCAGCTATTGGAAGTGGAAGCGAGTCATAGGGTGGGGTGGGTGCAAAGGTTCTGGGAGCGATGAAGAATGTGTGGAAAGAGATAGTTATCTTGGAGAGCAAAAATGGCTGTTTGAAGGAATAGTAGTTCCAACAATATTATATGGTTGCGAGGCATGAACTATAGAGTTGTATGGAGGAGGAGGGTTCCTTCCACGTCTGACACATATATCCTCTTGTCAACCTTTCCTTACTCACTCTCTCCATATTTCTAAAGCATTTCAACACAGTTCTCTGCTCTCCCAACCACATATTGTTCTCAAACATTTCATTTCCAACACATCCACCCTCCTGTGCAAAAATGGGTATGTTTAAAGGAATAGTAGTTCCAACAATATTATGTGGTTGCAAAGCATGGACTGTAGATAGGGCTGTATGGAGGAGGGTTGTTCCCTCCACATCTGACACATATATCCTCTTTGTCAACCTTTCCTCACTCGTTCTCTCCATATGTCTAAGCCATTTCAACTCACCCTCTTCTGCTCTCTCAACCACATATTGTCCGCAAACATTTTGATTCCAACACATCCACCCTCTGCACAACCTTATTTATAAATCATACCCTGCAACCATATATTGTTGGAATTATTATTCCCTCAAACATACCCATTTTTGCTTTCCGAGGTAACATTCTGTCTTTCCACACTTTCTTCACCACTCCCAGAATCTTCATCCCCTCTCCCATTCTGACTCTCCCACTTATGTGGTTCCCAAGTCCTCTCCCAGATATTTAAAATGCTTCACTTCCTCCAATTTTTCTACATTCTAACTTGCATCCCAACTAATTTGTCCTTCACCCTGCTGAACCTTATAACCTTGCTTTTATTCTTTTTCACTTACAGCACACTCCTTTCTCACACTTTACCAAACTCAGTCACCAACTTCTGCAGCTTCTCACTCGAATCAGCCACCAGTGCTGTATCATTGACAAACAACCAATGACTTACTTCCCAGGCTCTCACATCCCCGACAGACTGCATACTTGCCCCTCTCTCCAAGACATGCATTTACCTCCCATGCCACCCCATCCTTATACAAATTAAACAGCCATGGTGACATCACACACCATTGCTGCAGACTGACTTTCACTGGGAACCAATCATTCTCCTTTCTTCCTGCTCATACACATGCCTTCCACCAGTGATAAAAACTTCTCGCTGCTTCAAGCAGCTTACCTCCCGCATCATATATTTTAAACCAATTCACTACCACCAATTTTTCTCATTTCAGACTCGCAACTTTCCCCTCAAACCTGCTAAAGCATGTGTAGGAATATGTGAAAGAGTGTAGAGAAGTGAGCTCCAGACTGATGTAGTTGAAACTGAAAATGGTTTGCAAAAGGTGGGTGATTGCTAGTGCGTATGTGCCTGGTCATGAGAATCAGGATGATGAGAGGCAAGTGATTTGGGAGCAACTGAGAGAGTGTCTCAGCATTTTTAATGCTAGAGATCAGGTAATAGTGATAATGCAAGATTGTGTAATGTGGCAGTTGAGGGTATAATTAGGGGACAACAGGTATTCAGTGAATTGCGTAGAAATGGTGAACAGCTTGTGGAGTTGTGCTGTAAAAGATTTGGTGATTTGGAATACCTGGTTTAAAAAGAGGGATATATATAGATGATTAGGAAAAGAGATCAGAGGGCATTATTAGATTATTGATTAATTAGTAGGCTTGCGAAAGAAAAACTTGTAAGTGAACCTGTTGAGATGGGCGGCTGGTGGTATGTTTGACTACTACCTGCAAGAGACATGGATGAATGAAGCTTTGTAGTGGTTTTCAGAATATACAGAACTATGTTAGTGAGAAGAGGGTGGTGAAAGTAAGTAAGCTTGGAAAAGAGATGTGTGAAGAAATACTAGGAGAGATTGGGTGTAGACTGGCAGGTGAGAGTAAATGAAGCAAGTGGAGTGGGTGGGGGATGAGAGATTTAAAGAAGCAGTGCTAGCAAATGCAAGAGAAGTGTGGAGCAATACAGAAGATGGGAAGTGGGCTGGTGAGAAAGGGTAGTGAGTGGTGGGATGATAAATTGCTGTTGCTAGTGAAAGAGAAAAGAGGTTTATGGGCAGTACCTACAGGAAAGGAGGGCAAATGAAAGGGAGTTGTAGAGAAGGAAGCTGTAGGAGGTCAAGATGGTGAAGAAGAGGACAAATGAGAATTGGGGTGAATGATTTATCAGTAAACTTTAGGGAGAATAAGATGTTTAGGAAGGAGGTTGATAGTGAGAAAAACAAGGAAATGAATGGCAATATCAGTGGAAGAGGCAGCTAGTGGAATGGTAACTGGTAGTGATGAATTTAGGAGCGGATGGAGTGAGTATTTTCAAGGATTGTTGAATACATTTGATGATAGGGGTGGCAGATGTAGGATGTTTGGGTTAAGGAGGTATGGGAAGTGAGAGTGCTATGGAAAGTGATTTGATGAAGAGAGTAGAGGTGATAAAAGCCTTGCATTAAATGAAATGTGAGGTGGCTGGAGTGGATGGTAGTGCAGTTGAAAAGAAAGGGAGTAACTGTGATGTTGATTGGTTTGTTAGGATTTTCATTGTATGCATGGATCTGATGAGATGCTTGAGGATCAGCAGAATGCATGTATAGTGCTATTGTATAGGTAAGGGGACAAAGGTGAGTGTTTGAAGTACAGAGGTATAAGTTTGTTGAGTGTTTCTGGTAAGTTGTATGGGAGAAAAGCGATTGAAAGGGGGAAGCCATTACCAGAGTATCAGACTGGGGATGAACAGTGTGGTTTCAGAAGTGATGGAGGATGTGGGGAATAGGTGTTTTGAAGGACTTAAGTGAGAAATGACTAGAGAAAAGTTAAGACTTGTACGAGACATTTATGGATCTAAAGATGCATCGTGAAAGGACTTAAAAGTATATGATTTTGGAGGAAAGCTGCTAGAATCCATGATTTTTTTCTTCAGAAGTTTAAGGTATATGTAAGAGTAGGAAGAGAGGAGAGGGAGTGGTTGCAGTTGAAGATTGGTCTTTGTGGCAAGGGGGGTGGGGTGATGTCATCATGGCTGTTTAATTTCTTTATGGATGGGGTGGTGAGGGTGCTGAATGGAAGGGTCTTGGTTAGAGAGCCGAGTATACAGTATGTAGGGGCCTGAGAAGCAAGTCACTTGTTGCTTTTTGATGACACAGCACATGTAGCAGATTTGAGTGACAAACTGCAGAAGTTGATGACTGGGTTGAGAGTGGTGAGAGTAAGTGAGCCTGGGAAGGAGACTTGTGTGAGGAAGTACCAGGAGAGACTGAGTACAGAATGGAAAAAGGTGAGAGCAAATGATTTAAGGGGAGTGGGGGAGGAATGGGATGTATGTAGGGAAGCAGTGATGGCTTGTGCAAAAGATGTTTGTGGCATGAGAAGCATGGGAGGTTGGCAGATTAGAAAGGGTAGTGAGTGGTTCTTAACACTACCTTGCTAACACGGGAAATGGCAAATATATATGAAAGAAATATACATATATAGATATTTGAATCAAGGTATAAGAAGATATATTTATTTATTTATTTGGATATTATACTTAATCGTCGTCTCCCTTGTCAGCGAGGTAGTGCAAGGAAACAGACGAGGAATAGCCCAACCCATTAACATACACATGTATATATAAATTAACACCCATACACGCACATATACATACATATACATACACAAACATATGCATAAATACACATGTACAAATTCATACTTGCCTTCATCCATTCATATTGCCACCCTACTACACATGAAATAGCTCTCTCTCTCTCTCTCTCTCTCTAGCGAGGTAGTGCCAGGAAAAGACAAAAAATGGGCACATTTGTTCACAATTGGTCTCTAGCCGTCATGTGTAATGCACCGAAACCACAGCTCCCTTTCCACATCCAGTTTCCACAGACCTTTCCATGGTTTACCCCAGATGCTTCACAAGCCCTGGTTGAGTCCATTGACAGCATGTTGACCCCAGTATACCACATCATTTCAATTCATTCTATTTCTTGCATGCCTTTCACCCTTCTGTATGTTCAGGCCCCAATCACTCAAAATCTTTTTCACTCCATCCATCCACCTCCAATTTGGTCTCCTGCTGCTCCTTATTCCCTCCACTTCAGATTCATACATCCTCTTTGTCAATATTTCCTCACTCATTCTCTTCATATGTCTAAACCATTTCAAAACACACTCTTCTGCTCTCTTAACCATACTCTTTTCATTTCCACACATCTCTTACCTTCTCATTACTTGCTCGATCAAATCACCTCACACCACATATTGTCCTCAAACATTTCATTTCCAACACATCCACCCTCCTCCACACAACCCTATCTATAGCCCATTTCTAGCAACCTTATAACATTGTTGGAACCACTATTCCTTCAAACATAAACATTTTTGCTCTCCGAGATAATGTTCTCGCCTTCCACTTATTCTTCAATGCTCCCAGAACCTTCGCCCCTCCCCCACCCTGTGACTCATGTCCGCTTCTGTGGTTCCATCTGCTGCTAAGTCCATTCCCAGATATCTAAAACACTTCACTTCCTCCAGTTTTTCGCCATTCAAACTTACATCCCAGTTAACATTTTCCTGAGCCCGACTGAACCTAATAACCTTGCTCTTATTCACATTTACTCTCAGCTTTCTTCTCTCACACACTTTACCAAACTCACCATGTTCAGCAGTTTCTCACCTGAATCATCCACCAGTGCTGTATCATCAGCGAACAACAACTGACTCACTTCCCAAGCCCTCTCATCCACAACAGACTGCATACTTGCCCCTCTCTCCAGAACTCTTGCATTCACCTCCCTAACCTCCCCGTCCATAAACAAATTAAACAACCATCGAGACCACACACCCCATCACTTTCCTTTCTTCCTACTCGTACACATGCCTTACATCCTTGGTAAAAGCTTTTCACTACTACTAGCAACTTATCTCCCACACCATATACTCTTTATACCTTCCACAAAGCATCTTTATCAACCCTATCATATTCTCTCTCCAGATCCATAAATGCTTGATGCACATCCCTTGTTTTTCTAAGTATTTCACTTATACATTCTTCAAAGCAAACACCTGGTCCACACATCCTCTACCACTTCTGAAACCACACTGCTCGTCCCCGATCTGAGAATCATTCCATCCTTCCACCTCCAGTTTGGTCCCCCACTTCTTGTTCTCTCCACTCAGACACATATATCCTCCTTGTCAACCTTTTTCTCAATCATTCTTTCCATATGCCCAAACCATTTTAACACACGCTCTTCTGCCCTCTAAACCACCCTTTTCTTATTACCACATATCTCTCTTACCCTTTCATTACTTACTAGATCAAACCACCTCACACTACATATTGTCCTCAAACATTTCCAGCGCATTGTTGTTGGAATAATTATCATTTCAAACACTCATTTTTGCCCTCCAAGATAACATTCTCTCTTTCCACACATTCTCCATCAGTCCCAGAGCCTTCGCTTCTCCCCCACCCTATGACTTGCTTCCACTTCCATGGTTCCGTTTGCTGCTAAGTCCACTTCTAGATATTTAAAACACTTCTTTCAGGTTTTGTCCATTCAAATTCACATCCCAACTAACTTGTCCCTCAACCCTGCTGAACTTGATGATCTTGCTCTTATTCACATTTACTCTCAACTTTCTTCTTTCACACACTTTTACAAACTCAATCTGCATCTAATGTAGTTTTTCACGTGAATCAACCACCAGTGCTGTCTCACCGGCTAACAACAACTGACTCGTTTCCCAGGCCTTCTCTCGCGCGCGCACACACACACACACACACACACACACACACACACACACACACACACACACATTTTTACAGTCTGTGTTCAGAACTGTGTAGTTAAGAAATGACTGAAATGAACAGCTAGTTTGTGAAGTGCTTATTTCACTCAATCAGCTTACAAAGTAGCTGAAAATTCTAGACAATTTTCAGTGACTAAGTAGTTGGTCAGTGTTTTGATGTATTGATGGAAATGAATTATATCCTTAACCAGATTGATGGAAATGAATTACATCCTTAACCATATTGATGAAAATGAATTATACCCTTAATCAGATTGGAGGAAATAGATTATACCCTTAGCCATATTGATGGAAATGAATTATACCCTTATCCATGCTTAGTATATATTTAGGTAGACCGGATGTTTGCATAATTCGGTTTTGAATGTTAGGTTGCTCTGTGTTGATGTTGGTTGTTCGTTTTTGCCTAGCCTTGTCTTGTGATGTGCTGCCTAGCCTTGTTTCATGAAGGGGTTGAACTTAAACTAGTTGTTGCTATGTTTGAAGGGCTATTCTGACTGTCCTGGTGTTAGCAGTCAATGGCCTTGGCTTTGACTGGTTCAGTGAAAGCTTTTATTTATCAAAAGATACTGTCAAAGAAATAGGCTGAATCGAAGCCTATATTGCTTACCCTGATGGAAGAAATCAAATTGGCAATATCGGCAAAAACTAAACCAAACTGACATTACTTTATCCTTGAAAATGCAGTGATACAGCTGAAAAATCTTTTTATTTTGCTTATATTGATGATACATTTGACTTCATAAAGCTCGCTCACATTACTACTGGCCATGTTGGTAGAGACAAAATAGTTAAAGCACTGACAAAATGTGCAAATATAGACAAGAGAATGTAGAACTGTTCAAGTCATTGTGTATTGAATATACAAAAAAGACAACATATTAAGACTAAATTCTCGATTAATATGGGTAAAATTGAAAGTTGATGGAGAGAGGTGGGTGATTATTGGTGCATATGCACCTGGGCATGAGAAGAAAGATCATGAGAGGCAAGTGTTTTGGGAGCAGCTGAATGAGTGTGTTAGCGGTTTTGATGCACGAGACCGGGTTATAGTGATGGGTGATTTGAATGCAAAGGTGAGTAATGTGGCAGTTGAGGGAATAATTGGTATGCATGGGGTGTTCAGTGTTGTAAATGGAAATGGTGAAGAGCTTGTAGATTTATGTGCTGAAAAAGGACTGATGATTGGGAATACCTGGTTTAAAAAGCGAGATATACATAAGTATACTTATGTAAGTAGGAGAGATGGCCAGAGAGCGTTATTGGATTACGTGTTAATTGACAGGCGTGCGAAAGAGAGACTTTTGGATGTTAATGTGCTGAGAGGTGCAACTGGAGGGATGTCTGATCATTATCTTGTGGAGGCTAAGGTGAAGATTAGTATGGGTTTTCAGAAAAGAGGAGTGAATGTTGGGGTGAAGAAGGTGGTGAGAGTGAGTGAGCTTGGGAAGGAGACCTGTGTGGGGAAGTACCAGGAGAGACTGTGTACAGAATGGAAAAAGGTGAGAACAATGGAAGTAAGGGGAGTGGGGGAGGAATGGGATGTATTTAGGGAATCAGTGATGGATTGCGCAAAAGATGCTTGTGGCATGAGAAGAGTGGGAGGTGGGCTGTTTAGAAAGGGTAGTGAGTGGTGGGATGAAGAAGTAAGAGTATTAGTGAAAGAGAAGAGAGAGGCATTTGGACGATTTTTGCAGGGAAAAAATGCAATTGAGTGGGAGAAGTATAAAAGAAAGAGACAGGAGGTCAAGAGAAAGGTGCAAGAGGTGAAAAAAAGGGCAAATGAGAGTTGGGGTGAGAGACTATCAGTAAATTTTAGGGAGAATAAAAAGATGTTCTGGAAGGAGGTAAATAGGGTGCGTAAGACAAGGGAGCAAATGGGAACTTCAGTGAAGGGCGTAAATGGGGAGGTGATAACAAGTAGCGGTGATGTGAGAAGGAGATGGAATGAGTATTTTGAAGGTTTGTTGAATGTGTCTGATGACAGAGTGGCAGATATAGGGTGTTTTGGTCGAGGTGGTGTGCAAAGTGAGAGGGTTAGGGAAAATGATTTGGTAAACAGAGAAGAGGTAGTAAAAGCTTTGCGGAAGATGAAAGCCGGCAAGGCAGCAGGTTTGGATGGTATTGCAGTGGAATTTATTAAAAAGGGGGGTGACTGTATTGTTGACTGGTTGGTAAGGTTATTTAATGTATGTATGACTCATGGTGAGGTGCCTGAGGATTGGCGGAATGCGTGCATAGTGCCATTGTACAAAGGCAAAGGGGATAAGAGTGAGTGCTCAAATTACAGAGGTATAAGTTTGTTGAGTATTCCTGGTTAAATTATATGGGAGGGTATTGATTGAGAGGGTGAAGGCATGTACAGAGCATCAGATTGGGGAAGAGCAGTGCGGTTTCAGAAGTGGTAGAGGATGTGTGGATCAGGTGTTTGCTTTGAAGAATGTATGTGAGAAATACTTAGAAAAGCAAATGGATTTGTATGTAGCATTTATGGATCTGGAGAAGGCATATGATAGAGTTGATAGAGATGCTCTGTGGAAGGTATTAAGAATATATGGTGTGGGAGGCAAGTTGTTAGAAGCAGTGAAAAGTTTTTATCGAGGATGTAAGGCATGTGTACGTGTAGGAAGAGAGGAAAGTGATTGGTTCTCAGTGAATGTAGGTTTGCGGCAGGGGTGTGTGATGTCTCCATGGTTGTTTAATTTGTTTATGGATGGGGTTGTTAGGGAGGTAAATGCAAGAGTTTTGGAAAGAGGGGCAAGTATGAAGTCTGTTGGGGATGAGAGAGCTTGGGAAGTGAGTCAGTTGTTGTTCGCTGATGATACAGCGCTGGTGGCTGATTCATGTGAGAAACTGCAGAAGCTGGTGACTGAGTTTGGTAAAGTGTGTGGAAGAAGAAAGTTAAGAGTAAATGTGAATAAGAGCAAGGTTATTAGGTACAGTAGGGGTGAGGGTCAAGTCAATTGGGAGGTGAGTTTGAATGGAGAAAAACTGGAGGAAGTGAAGTGTTTTAGATATCTGGGAGTGGATCTGTCAGCGGATGGAACCATGGAAGCGGAAGTGGATCATAGGGTGGGGGAGGGGGCGAAAATTTTGGGAGCCTTGAAAAATGTGTGGAAGTCGAGAACATTATCTCGGAAAGCAAAAATGGGTATGTTTGAAGGAATAGTGGTTCCAACAATGTTGTATGGTTGCGAGGCGTGGGCTATGGATAGAGATGTGCGCAGGAGGATGGATGTGCTGGAAATGAGATGTTTGAGGACAATGTGTGGTGTGAGGTGGTTTGAGCGAGTGAGTAACGTAAGGGTAAGAGAGATGTGTGGAAATAAAAAGAGCGTGGTTGAGAGAGCAGAAGAGGGTGTTTTGAAATGGTTTGGGCACATGGAGAGAATGAGTGAGGAAAGATTGACCAAGAGGATATATGTGTCGGAGGTGGAGGGAACGAGGAGAAGAGGGAGACCAAATTGGAGGTGGAAAGATGGAGTGAAAAAGATTTTGTGTGATCGGGGCCTGAACATGCAGGAGGGTGAAAGGAGGGCAAGGAATAGAGTGAATTGGAGCGATGTGGTATACAGGGGTTGACGTGCTGTCAGTGGATTGAATCAAGGCATGTGAAGCGTCTGGGGTAAACCATGGAAAGCTGTGTAGGTATGTATATTTGCGTGTGTGGACGTATGTACATGTGTATGGGGGGGGGGGTTGGGCCATTTCTTTCGTCTGTTTCCTTGCGCTACCTCGCAAACGCGGGAGACAGCGACAAAGTATAAAAAAAAAAAAAAAAAAAAAAAAAATTAAGACTAAAGAAATGCTTAGAAAAATGGATGGATTTGTATGATAGAGTTGATAGAGATGCTCTGTGGAAGGGATTGAGAGTATATGGTGTGGGAGGTAAGTTGCTAGAAGCAGTGAAAAGTTTTTATAGAAGATGTAAGGCATTTGTATGAGTAGGAAGAGAGGAAAGTGATTGGTTCTCAGTGAATGTTGGTAGGGGTGCGTGATGTCTCCATGGTTGTTTAATTTGTTTATGGATAGGGTTGTTAAGGAGGTGAATGTAAGAGTTTTGGAGAGAGGGGCAAGTATGCAGTCTGTTGTGGATGAGAGGGCTTGGGAAGTGAGTCAGTTGTTGTTCGCTGATGATACAGTACTGGTGGCTAATTTGGGTGAGAAACTGCTGAATATGGTGACTGAGTTTGGTAAAGTGTGTGAAATAAGAAAGCTTTGAGTAAATGTGAATAAGAGCAGTGTTATTAGGTTCAGTAGGGTTGAGGGACGAGTAAATTGGGAGGTAAGTTTGAATGGAGAAAGACTTGGGGAAGTGAAGTGTTTTTGATATCTGGGAGTGGATTTAGCAGCAGATGGAATCATGGAAGTGAAAGTGAGTCACAGGGTGGGGGAGGGGGCGAAGGTTCTGGGAGCGTTGAAGAATGTGTGGAAGGCGAGAACGTTATCTCGGGGAGCAAAAACGGGTATGTTTGAAGGAATAGTGGTTCCAACAATGTTATATGGTTGCGAGGCATGGGCGATAGATAGGGTTATGCAGAGGAGGGTGGATGTTTTGGAAATGAAATGTTTGAGGAAAATATGTGGTGTGAGGTGGTTTAATCGAGTAAGTAATGAAAGGTTAAGAGAGATGTGTGGTAATAAAAGGAGTGTGGTTAAGAGAGCAGAAGAGGGTGTATTGAAATGGTTTGGTCACATGGAGAAAATGAGTGAGGAAAGATTGACAAAGAGGATATATGTGTCAGGTAGAGGGAACGATGAGAAGTGGGAGACCAAATATGAGGTGGAAGGATGGAGTGAAAAAGATTTTGAGCGATCGGGGCCTGAACATACAGGAGGGTGAAAGGCATGCAAGGAATAAAGTGAATTGGAATGATGTGGTGTACCGGGGTCGACATGCTGTCAATGGATTGAACCAGGGCACGTGAAGTGTCTAGGGTAAACCATGGAAAGTTTTGTGGGGCCTGGATATGGAAAGGGAGCTGTGGTTTTGGTGCATTACACATTACAACTAGAGACTGAGTGTGAACGAATGGGGACTTTGTTGCCTTTTCCTAGCGTTACCTCGCAAGCACGCAGGGGTAGAGGGGTGCCATTCCATGTGTGGCGGAGTGGCGGCAGGAATGGATGAAGGCAGCATTTATGAATGTGAACATTAGTATATATGTCTTTTTATGTTTCTTTCTTTCTTTCATGCTATTCGCCATCTCCCACATAAGCGAGGTTGCATTAAGAACAGAGGACTGGACCTTTGAGGGAATGTCCTCACCTGGCCCCCTTCTTTGTCCCTTCTTTTGGAAAATTAAAAAAAAAACGAGAGGGGAGGATTTCCAGCCCCCCGCTCCCTTCCCTTTTAGTCGCCTTCTACAACACGCTGGGAATACGTAGGAAGTATTCTTTCTCCCCTATCCCCAGGGATGATATATATATATATATATATATATATATATATATATATATATATATATATATATATATATATATATATATATTTTTTATATTATTATTTATTATACTTTGTCGCTGTCTCCCACGTTTGCGAGGTAGCGCAAGGAAACAGATGAAAGAAATGGCCCAACCCCCCCCCCATACACATGTATATACATACGTCCACTCACGCAAATATACATACCTACACAGCTTTCCATGGTTTACCCCAGACGCTTCACATGCCTTGATTCAATCCACTGACAGCACGTCAACCCCGGTATACCACATCGCTCCAATTCACTCTATTCCTTGCCCTCCTTTCACCCTCCTGCATGTTCAGGCCCCGATCACACAAAATCTTTTTCACTCCATCTTTCCACCTCCAATTTGGTCTCCCTCTTCTCCTCGTTCCCTCCACCTCCGACACATATATCCTCTTGGTCAATCTTTCCTCACTCATTCTCTCCATGTGCCCAAACCACTTCAAAACACCCTCTTCTGCTCTCTCAACCACGCTCTTTTAATTTCCACACATCTCTCTTACCCTTACGTTACTCACTCGATCAAACCACCTCACACCACACATTGTCCTCAAACATCTCATTTCCAGCACATCCATCCTCCTGCGCACAACTCTGTCCATAGCCCACGCCTCACAACCATACAACATTGTTGGAACCACTATTCCTTCAAACATACCCATTTTTGCTTTCCGAGATAATGTTCTCGACTTCCACACATTCTTCAAGGCCCCCAGAATTTTCGCCCTCTCCCCCACCCTATGATCCACTTCCGCTTCCATGGTTCCATCCGCTGCCAGATCCACTCCCAGATATCTAAAACACTTCACTTCCTCCAGTTTTTCTCCATTCAAACTCACCTCCCAATTGACTTGACCCTCAACCCGACTGTACCTAATAACCTTGCTCTTATTCACATTTACTCTTAACTTTCTTCTTCCACACACTTTACCAAACTCAGTCACCAGCTTCTGCAGTTTCTCACATGAATCAGCCACCAGCGCTGTATCATCAGTGAACAACAACTGACTCACTTCCCAAGCTCTCTCATCCCCAACAGACTTCATACTTGCCCCTCTTTCCAAAACTCTTGCATTTACCTCCCTAACAACCCCATCCATAAACAAATTAAACAACCATGGAGACATCACACACCCCTGCCGCAAACCTACATTCACTGAGAACCAATCACTTTCCTCTCTTCCTAAACGTACACATGCCTTACATCCTCGATAAAAACTTTTCACTGCTTCTAACAACTTTCCTCCCACACCATATATTCTTAATACCTTCCACGGAGCATCTCTATCAACTCTATCATATGCCTTCTCCAGATCCATAAATGCTACATACAAATCCATTTGCTTTTCTAAGTATTTCTCACATACATTCTTCAAAGCAAACACCTGATCCACACATCCTCTACCACTTCTGAAACCACACTGCTCTTCCCCAATCTGATGCTCTGTACATGCCTTCACCCTCTCAATCAATACCCTCCCATATAATTTACCAGGAATACTCAACAAACTTATACCTCTGTAATTTGAACACTCACTCTTATCCCCTTTGCCTTTGTACAATGGCACTATGCACGCATTCCGCCAATCCTCAGGCACCTCACCATGAGTCATACATACATTAAATAACCTTACCAACCAGTCAACAATACAGTCACCCCCTTTTTTAATAAATTCCACTGCAATACCATCCAAACCTGCTGCCTTGCCGGCTTTCATCTTCCGCAAAGCTTTCACTACCTCTTCTCTGTTTACCAAATCATTTTCCCTAACCCTCTCACTTTGCACACCACCTCGACCAAAACACCCTATATCTGCCACTCTATCATCAAACACATTCAACAAACCTTCAAAATACTCACTCCATCTCCTTCTCACATCACCACTACTTGTTATCACCTCCCCATTTGCGCCCTTCACTGAAGTTCCCATTTGCTCCCTTGTCTTACGCACTTTATTTACCTCCTTCCAGAACATCTTTTTATTCTCCCTAAAATTTAATGATACTCTCTCACCCCAACTCTCATTTGCCCTTTTTTTCACCTCTTGCACCTTTCTCTTGACCTCCTGTCTCTTTCTTTTATACATCTCCCACTCAATTGCATTTTTTCCCTGCAAAAATCGTCCAAAAGCCTCTCTCTTCTCTTTCACTAATACTCTTACTTCATCCCACCACTCACTACCCTTTCTAATCAACCCACCTCCCACTCTTCTCATGCCACAAGCATCTTTTGCGCAATCCATCACTGATTCCCTAAATACATCCCATTCCTCCCCCACTCCCCTTACTTCCATTGTTCTCACCTTTTTCCATTCTGTACTCAGTCTCTCCTGGTACTTCCTCACACAGGTCTCCTTCTCAAGCTCACTTACTCTCACCACCCTCTTCACCCCTTTGTCGCTGTCTCCCGCGTTTGCGAGGTAGCGCAAGGAAACAGACGAAAGAAATGGCCCAACCCACCCCCATACACATGTATATACATACGTCCACACACGCAAATATACATACCCCTACATCTCAATGTACACGTATATATACACACACAGACACATACACATATACACATGCACACAATTTACACTGCCTTTATTCATTCCCATCGCCACCTCGCCACACATGGAACAACATCCCCCTCCCCCCTCATGTGTGCGAGGTAGCGCTAGGAAAAGACAACAAAGGCCCCATTCGTTCACACTCGGTCTCTAGCTGTCATGCAATAATGCCCGAAACCACAGCTCCCTTTCCACATCCAGGCCCCACAGAACTTTCCATGGTTTACATATATATTTTATTTATTCAATTTGCTTTGTCGCTGTCTCCCATGTTAGCGAGGTAGCGCAAGGAAACAGACGAAAGAATGGCCCAACCCACCCACATACACATGTATATATATACACGTCCACACGCGCAAATATACATACCTATACATCTCAATGTATACACATATATGCACACACAGACACACATATATACACATGTACATAATTCACAGTGTCTGCCTCTACTCATTCCCATCGCCACCCCGCCACACATGAAATAAACAACCCCCTCATGTGCGCGAGGTAGCACTAGAAAGACAAACAAAGGCCCCATTTGTTCACACTCTAGCTGTCATGTAATAATGCACCTAAACCACAGCTCCCTTTCCACATCCAGACCCCACGGAACCTTCCATGGTTTACCCCAGACGCTTCACATGCCCTGGTTCAATCCATTGACAGCACGTCAACCCCAGTATACAACATCGTTCCAATTCACTCCATTCCTCGCATGCCTTTCACCCTCCTGCATGTTCAGGCCCTGACCACTCAAAATCTCTTTCACTCCATCCTTCCACCTCCAATTTGGTCTCCCGCTTCTCCTCGTTCCCTCCACCTCTGACACACTTATCCTCCTGGTCAATCTTTCCTCACTCATTCTCTCTATGCGACCAAACCTTTTCAAAACACCCTCTTCTGCTCTCTCAACCACACTCTTTTTTATTACCACACATCTCTCTTACCCTTACATTACTTAATCGATCAAACCACCTCACACCACATATTGTCCTCAAACATCTCATTTCGAGCACATCCACCCTCCTCCGCACAACTCTACCCATAGCCCACGCCTCGCAACCATACAACATTGTTGGAACCACTATTCCTTCAAACTTACCCAATTTTGCTTTCTGAGATAATGTTCTCAACTTCCACACATTCTTCAACACTCCCAGAATTTTTGCCCCCTCCCCCACCCTATGATTCCCTTCCGCTTCCATGGTTCCATCCGCTGCCAGATCCACTCCCAGATATCTAAAACACAGGTATGTATATGAGCATGTGTGGACGTTTATGTATATACATGTGAATGTGGGTGGGTTGGGCTATTCTTTTGTCTGTATCCTTGTGCTACCTTGCTAACACGGGAGACAGCGACAAAGTACGATAAGTGAATAATAGATAAGATAATTATATACCTCTCCTGTCTTATGTTCCAAAGAGTATTGCCTCAGAGATTTTAGCTTTTCATAGAAATTTAGTTCCTTTACCACAGTATGGAATGTGAAGGAAATATGAACACTCACTAATTCACTAATTTTACCCACTTTGTAAGATGTTAGAACCAACAACTTTTATGATATGAAAGAATTGGGGCTTGAATAATATCTTCATTGATTTTTCTTCCCATGTCTTGAAATGTCAGCAGGATCAAGCATGCCATTCCTTCTTCTTAGGACAAACATTATTGTGTTTACTGAAAGTCTTTTGAAAAACATGCTCTCAGTTGTCCAGTTAAAGACTTCATAAATGTCTCTTTGTAGCTTTTTGGTACACAATACTGATATCATTTTCATACTAATTCGTGTATCATCTGCAGAGCATGATATGAAACTGTGACTCATGTTTGCATCAGTGTCTTGTAAGAGTGAGGAATAGGAGAGGTGCAAGTATGGTTCCTTGGCAGACAGCTTTTTTTTTTTTTTTTTTTTCTTTTTTTTTTTCTTTTTTGAGGCATTAGAAATGAGATGGTGTACAAGTGCATGTTGTTATCTATTTTTCCATGTATTTCCATCTTTCACAGTTTATGTACTGTGACACAATGGTTACAGTGTCAAATGCTTTTGCAAAGTTTGTGTATATCGTGTCTGCATTCCTTTTTTTTCCCCGAGCTTCAACAATCTTATCATAGTGATTAAGTGACTGAGAGGCACCATCCTTAATCTGGACCTGTTTATTCCAAATTTTTCATTTCATTGACATTATGGATGTGTACATAGAGGATTCCCTGAAATGTATTCCATAATAGACTACTAAGCATATTTGGGTTACTCTTCTTATGTATGAGGTTCGGATAGAAAAAAGAAGTTGGTTAAGAACAAAAGTTCTTACACTCTAACAATAGATATGTTGTTTCCACAGTTTTGAAAAAAATGTAGCCAAGACTCTTCTGCAGGTTGGTTTTTCCATCGTTTATGGATACATAGTGTTTGGTCCAACATTCCTGTTGCAATTTGTGCCCTTGAAAACAAAGAGAGGAGTTCACATGGCTACTCTCATTGGGGTGAATCCTTAAGGGCTCTCATCTTGGTGAATACCTTCTTATCAATTGTGTTGATTCTGATGTTTGATAAGGACATGGGCTGTACTTTCCGTGATCTTTTTGGTTCATGGAACTGGAAGTATCAAATGCTTTCAGAATCCGAGATGAATTGTCACAAAGATATTTTATTTTGGGGGGTGAATTCTCAGTTATTTTATTTTATTTTTCTGGTTTAACTACTGTCATAGTTGTCTGGCTGCATCAGTTGTGCATTTCATCTGGGCATCTTTCAATGTATTACTACTTCATTAGGTTCAGGAACATTTTATGCAAGCATACTTTTTTTTTTTAAGATTTTGCACATTGAGATTTAACACTGTTTTGCTTGGAATCTGGGAAATGCATGACATTGACTTTCTTCATAATTTCTTGTGTCTTCATAGACATTTTCTAGCAAGTTTTGGAACCTTTTTTTCAGTTGATTCGTAATGTTTTTTTTGGAGCTCTCTGAAATGAATAAAAAAATTTTGAATTTCATTGTCAGGGTCTTTAGTTTTTACTTGTTTAGGGACTCTTTTGGGATTTGTTTTTCAGTTTGCCTTTCTTGAGGACTTCTATTTCCTCCCCCATGATCACCTGTTTGGGGGTTGTTACAAGTTCAGATGTTGTTTAGTTGTGAAAGGTCCCCTTTCCAAACATGTGAATACTTAATCTTTGAAGGTTAGCAAGGGTCCCTATTCTCTGGTTTGTATTAAGCTGTTTGAACCAATAAAGACACATTTTCTTATTGAAATAGATTGGTTTTGTTAGCTCAGCCATTCCTCATTGCTTAAAAGACCATGTAAACAAAGGCACTGCTTAGGTAGACTTTAGTGAGTTTAGATTATTTCCAGTGAGAAGTAAGATCCTTTTAATACCATTAGATAAGATTTTGGTAGGCCTTTTTATATTTTTCCAACCCTGGAGAGAAAATTGAGTTTAGAAAATGAAAATGTGTCTCCAGTTGTTGTACCACAAGCAGTTTTATTTTCCCCAACCTTTCCCTCTCCTTGAAAAACTTTCCTCTTTTCTGATGGTAGTCACCATTGGGGTGATGCCCTTGATGCAGAAATTATAAGGGGGTGAGTCAGTGTGAATGGACTGCTGGCAGGATAATGTTATCATTGTTAGGTAGAGAACTACAAGGAAAGCATTGTAATAATAGAATCAGCCTGATAAACTTACAGAATATCCTTTGACAAGGCCACCCAAACAAATGCTGATTTATTTAATCATATATACCTAACTTGGTTGCCTTTTTCATCTAGCAAGATGGAAGTAATCACACACACATAATCCAGGACTGATTTACACATTTTCTTGTATGTATGTATTTAGGCATTCAAAGGTCATTTCAGTGGCAGTGTATTTTTCTGAGTTATATAAATACTGGTGACAGAGTAGCCCAAGGTCTGATGAAACACTGCAGTGTATAGGGAAATTCATAAGACATGTAAAGCTAAGAAGCATCACTGGAGTTCACCAGTTATGGAGACTTTATCTGTGGACACCCCCATGAGGGAATTCCCAAAGGGAACAGGTGTCAGAGATGGATGATATATGTAAAGGCTTTGAAACCTTTGATATAAAATGTCATGATTTGATTTGAAAATCTCATCCTTAATTTTTCACTTAGCGTAATCATTTAATTGACATACTGTCAGTTAGATTTTGATAACTGATGATTTATATTTATGGGGAGCTCAGAGCAGAAAGATAATTTTTTGTGGAATTTATTTTTCAGGTGGTGAAGGTGAGGCCTTTGTCCCAGAGGCGTACCTGAGAGAAGGAGGCCCTGCCTCCTCCTCACAACAGTCCCAGCAACAAGCTCCCCCAAATGCACCTCCACCCCCTGGACCATTAATACCTTCTTATGTTCCGCCACCACAAGTCAAGACACAAGATGGTGAGTAGAATCCTACTTTTTTTTTTGTCACGTTTTGTACTTTGATTTTACTATATATTTGCCAAGGCTATAGCTTTGGTGCCAGCTTGCATGATATAAAGCTGTTTATGGTTTGGCTACTTGGCTGATGGTGAAAACATGACTAGAGAATGGATTCCTGTAAACTTTATATGCTGCTTACTTTTGTGAGCTTTGAATGATTTCATTACTAGGATGAGTTATTTCTTGGTGTGAAATTTGCCGAGTAATAAAATCAACACTAACTTTGAAATTATTTTTTCTTCGTACTTGATAATGTATGCCTTTTTGTAGGCACAAAAGCAAAAGTAGCACTGAAAGTGTTTCCAAAGTAGTATGGTTACTGAACATTCCCATGCATTAAGCACTGTAGGAAATGAACCAGTTGCAGAAGAATTTTGCATAGATATTGATAAGTGCAATTCTTATTAATTACTTGAAGTGAAAAGTTTTGATCCTCAGTGGGCATAAAGTAGAAAGGAAGCACATCAAGGGGTTTGTGGGGCAGAAAATAGTGATATGAAGTACATTCATACCCAGAGAAAGAACCATTTATGGCATAAAAGAAAATTCCTCAACTTGTTTACCCTTGGGAGCTGTGTTCAGTGTATTTATATGATTACAGCAATTAAGTTTCACCTAGATATAGAAATTTACAGAAATGCTCATCATGTATTTTATTACAGCAGTGAGGTATGGACACATACACTTAATACATGATTCATAAGACTGATTATCTTCATTGAATTTTTTTTTTTTCAATTTGGTAAGTAATGCAGCAGAGGCAAGCCAGTTTTGGCTCTCGTCATTTCATCATTGTGGGACATAGTGTTATCATTGCCACAGTTGTTTAGGTGTGAGGATATCCTCCTGGAACTTTAGATGCTTTTTTGTTGACTTTTTATTTTAACTTGATATAATGGCCTAGTATCATGTAGTTAGTTCCTGTATTGTAGTTAGTTTTGTGTTGTGTATATGTTATATCTCCTTAAATTCTTTTGATTTTGCTCTTGTAAAGTTTCCTACTGTTATCTTAAAAATGTAGTATAAGATAACCTTGAGTGCATGGTCTCAGACATCCCCATTGACCATGTTTGTAGAATGTTTGTGACATAACAGCTTGAAACAGTGAAACAGTGGACAGTTCAGTCCTTTTCATATTCAGTAGATGGGAGTGTCCTCTGCACCAAGCCTTGTTATGGCTTCAGCAGTGATACTCTTCAAGTGCCACTTCACTTCTCTCATTTGAGAGTTGAACACTAACCTCTTTATCTTAAATGAGTGACATTAGATAGCCTATGGAATGTTGCAACAAGAGAGAAGGCACAATAAAGGCTTAGCCATGGACTCACTGAAAGTTGTTGTTTATGGCGCAAGCATTCTTCCAACAAGTGTTCATGCAATCCCTGTGAGTATGTTTGTGGGTGTGCTGGGGTGGTAATCCCCTGTGAGTCCCCCCTGTGGTGGCCATGCGCTGATACGGGTGTGTGTCTCTTCCCCAGGGCTCTGCCGGACCCCACCGCACCCGGTAGGGGGACTCATCAGACGCTTTTTGGAAGAATGCTTGCAGCTCTCTGAGCCGGGACCCCTGCTGTCCTGCTATACTGGACTGGAGTCGACGCCACACTTCCAGCTTCTGCGATCTGTAGCAAAGGAGTGGAGCTACTGCCGTAATGCCACTCAGAATTACACAAGCATGGGTGGTAGTAGCAAGCGTCAAAGGGCCACATCAAGGCTAATTGAAACATTTGAAAGTATTGATGCTCTACGCTCACAGTTGGCACATTACATGCATCAAATAATTCTGTTAGAAATGTCTAATCCTGGTACTATAGCTAAAGTATCAAAGGCTGAACTCCAGGTACAACAACATCAACAACAGGTAAATCAACAGGCACAGCAGCAGCAACAGCAGCAGCAGCAGCAGCAGCAGCAAGGGGATGGGGCAGCAGCTGAAGGGGGTAATAATAGTAATGCAGACCCTGCACCCATGGATATAGCAGAGATGACAGGAATCACGACTGAGCAATGCACCTATTTCTCCAAAGCCACTGAAGTTATGAAACAGTTACGCAAATTGTATTTTGATCAGTCTCGCCGACTAGCTGTGCGTATTAGCCAGCTGAAGAAGGGGCGTCAACAGTCTCAGGAACGTATGCAGAGACAGCAAGCCATGCAGCAAAACTACCTCCAGCAAACGTTACAGCAGCTCCAGCAACAGCAGCATCATCAGCAACAACAACAGCAACATCATCAGTCACAGCAGCAGCAGCAGCAGCAGCAGCAGCAGCAGCATCACCAGGCACAGCAAATGAGTAGTCATCAAATGGGGCAAGGTCACCAGGACGGAGCTGCACAACTCTTACATGGACAGTTGTCTCTGCATCATCTCCACCAACCTTGGTCTGACTAGTGATGGTGATGAAGCTGAATCTTATAAAACTGCTCTTTGTCCTCTAGTGTTAATCTATTAGCAGCAGCTACCTGCAGTCCCACTTTGATTGCAAGGAATGGAAGCAGTATATGTTGGTAAGACCCTCATGAAAAGCATACGATTAGGAAGCAGGCTCAATCAAAAGCCATGCATATGCTGGAACTGAAAGTTGGCTTCCACAGAAAGTATTTCCTGTGCATACTGAAGAATCAATTAAGTTAATGGCAGTGATAATGTGAAATAATGCCTCTTTAAATTTAGAATAGTGGATATGCAAATATTGTCATGGTCATAATGTGCATTAGTGCACAAAGGATTTTCCAGAACCTCAGAGCGAACACAGTCCTGGAAACCATCTATGCATTGTACAGGAAGTCGTATGACCATTTCAAAAAAAAAAAAAAGAATAATAATTTTGTTACTAATTATTAATATATAGAGTGTGGTGTACATAATATTAAGTACTGATAGGTATGGTGAATGGCCTCTGGTGGGATAAAGATTCAGTGTTTCACATAGGCTTTTGGAAAATGTGGTTTTATTAAGTGTAAAAATTTCCTACAGCACTTTAACTCAGGAAGTGACAGGGCATATGTTACATATTCCAAGCTCTCCTCACAAGACTTTTTTCTTTCTTTCTTTTTAAGCTGTAAAGTTTAATGCTTCACAATCAAGAACGGGTCTTGCTACTTCAGCCACATTGAGGCGCTTGATTCAAATGTCTAAATGGAACACTGTTTTCTTCACACCTTGGATGTCTTGTTCAAGAGGTATTGAGTATTTCAGGTATTACTGGTAATCAAATTCTTATACATTAATGAAGATAAGAAAGTGGTTTGAAACTTTGACAAAAGGTCCCCATGGGGGAGATGTCCGCCATGACTTGTTCATCATCAGAAGTTGTGTGAATGTGTTTATCCTGTGACTGGTATGCAGGGCTGCAGCTGCTTCTTCCCCCTTTCCCAGGGAATCTCTTCCAATGCAAACCTTGCAGTTTGGAACAGTTACAGATATACCCATCTATGTCATTACTGTGTGTACATCTTTGTGATGCTCCTCATCTTATATATGAATGATCACATAAACTTTATACCTCAAGATTCTACCTGTAAAGAAGCCAAGACTTAAAATCTATTTTATTTACTAGCATTATACCAGGTGCTCTAAGCCCAGTGTCTTTAGTGGTATTATATTTAGAAATGGCTAGGCTTATGTGGGTGGAGGTTTTGTTGACATATGCCAAATTTTACATATACCTTGCATGAAATATAAGTTTAGTATTGGAGTCTGCCTCTTATTGAAGATGTGCCATGGGCAGAATTCACTGCTCCTGGGCTAGGCACAGTGGACTCAAGTTATATTGACCATACAAATGAATAAATATGGCAAGTTATATTCGCCATATGGAATAGAAGTACGGCACTTGGTGTATGTTGTTAGTTTTTATTCAGGTATGTAATGATATACACATCACATGACAAATTAAGGGGTCGTATTTTACTGAAAAGTTATCAGGTAAACCAAGTTCAGGTCTCAAATAGAGTTAAATGCTTTTGAAAGGCACTCGCAACAGGATAAAGCAATATTAAGGAAGTTCTGTGCCCCAGCTGATCATATCTTTTCACATTTTAGTACTGGGAAAAACAAAAGCAAAAATGCTATGTTGCTCTCATCCTGGTGTGGGTTTACCTTCAGAATCCATCATTTTACAGATTACAGAGATAGCTATATATGTTAAGTTACATTAGGCTACATTATACATTTTGTATTTAGATTGTTTATTATTCTATAATTTTTATTAATGTTTGATATTGCATTTTGATATTTTATATTTATATACTGTATAGAGTATTTCAATTTGAAAAGTATCATTGTGTCCTTAGATGTTTTAAGAAGTGCTAAAGCTGAATCCTTGGTAGGGTTGGCCAGGTCAGGTTCGTAGCAGGTCTTGCCTTAGAGAGGGCTTAGGAGCTTTGGAGGCCCATGCCCAATTCTGTAACACAGGGGGATAATGCCATGCTATGCAACCTAAGTCTAACAAACAGGAGTTTAGTTATGGAGAAGCCTTTGCCACAACAGAGTCTTAGAAACACAAGAATCAGTGTGTGTATTGATTATGTCAAATGTCTCATTGAACAGTTGATGAAAGATGGAAAACTTAGTGCATAAATTTTGAATAATAGATTACTTGACTAGGTAATGGAAAACTTTCGTCATAGGGACTACTTCAGACCCGAGATATATTACTTTTTGGTATAATCATAAACTAGAATGAATTGCTTCAACACTTCTCATGCTAAACTCTGCAATTATTTTTATTGAGTGGCTGAAATAGGAATAGAGTGAATTGGAACGATGTGGTATACCGGGGTCGACGTGCTGTCAGTGGATTGAACTAGGGCATGTGAGGCATCTAGGGTAAACCATGGAAAGTTTTGTGGGGCCTGGATGTGGAGAGGGAGTTGTGGTTTTGGTGTATTATACATGACAGCTAGAGACTGAGTGTGAAAGAATGTGGCCTTTGTTGTCTTTTCCTAGTGTTACCTGGCGCACATGAGGGGGAGGGGAGGGGGGTTTTCATTTCATTTGTGATAGGGTGGCGATGGGAATGAATAAGGGCAAACAGCATGAATTATGTACATATGTATGTATGTATGTATGTATGTATATGTCTGTGTGTGTGTGTGTGTGTGTGTGTATATATATATATATATATATATATATATATATATATATATATATATATATATATGTTTTTTTTTTTCTGTCTCCCGCATTTGCAAGGTAGTGCAAGGAAACAGACGAAAGAAATGGCCCAACCCACCCAGATACACATGCATATACATATGTCCACACACGCAAATATACATACCTACACAGCTTTCCCTGGTTTACCCCAGACGCTTCACATGCCCTGATTCAATACACTGACAGCACGTCAACCCCGGTATACCACATCGATCCAATTCACTCTATTCCTTGCTCTCCTTTCACCCTCCTGCATGTTCAGGCCCTGATCACAAAATCTTTTTCACTCCATCTTTCCACCTCCAATTTGGTCTCCCACTTCTCGTTCCCTCCACCTCCGACACATATATCCTCTTGGTCAATCTTTCCTCACTCATTCTCTCCATGTGCCCAAACCATTTCAAAACACCCTCTTCTGCTCTCTCAACCACGCTCTTTTTATTTCCACACATCTCTCTTACCCTTACGTTACTTACTCGATCAAACCACCTCACACCACACACTGTCCTCAAACATCTCATTTCCAGCACATCCATCCTCCTGCGCACAACTCTATCCATAGCCCACGCCTCGCAGCCATACAACATTGTTGCAACCACTATTCCTTTAAACATACCCATTTTTGCTTTCCGAGATAATGTTCTTGACTTCCACACATTCTTCAAGGCTCCCAGGATTTTCGCCCCCTCCCCCACCCTATGATCCACTTCCGCTTCCATGGTTCCATCCACTGCCAGATCCACTCCCAGATATCTAAAACACTTTACTTCCTCCAGTTTTTCTCCATTCAAACTTACCTCCCAATTGACTTGACCCTCAACCCTACTGTACCTAATTACCTTGCTCTTATTCACATTTACTCTTACCTTTCTTCTTTAACACACTTTACCAAACTCAGTCACCAGCTTCTGCAGTTTCTCACATGAATCAGCCACCAGCGCTGTATCATCAGCGAACAACAACTGACTCACTTCCCAAGCTCTCTCATCCCCAACAGACTTCATACTTGCCCCTCTTTCCAAAACTCTTGCATTCACCTCCCTAACAACCCCATCCATAAGCAAATTAAACAACCATGGAGACATCACACACCCCTGCCGCAAACCTACATTCACTGAGAACCAATTACTTTCCTCTCTTCCTACACGTACACATGCCTTACATCCTCGATAAAAACTTTTCACTGCTTCTAACAACTTTCCTCCCACACCATATATTCTTAATACCTTCCACAGAGCATCTCTATCAACTCTATCATATGCCTTCTCCAGATCCATAAATGCTACATACAAATCCATTTGCTTTTCTAAGTATTTCTCACATACATTCTTCAAAGCAAACACCTGATCCACACATCCTCTACCACTAACTTGGAAAGCAAGAATGGGTATGTTTGAAGGAATAGTGGTTCCAACAATGTTGTATGGCTGCGAGGCGTGGGCTATGGATAGAGATGTGCGTAGGAGGGTGGATGTGCTGGAAATGAGATGTTTGAGGACAATATGTGGTGTGAGGTGGTTTGATCGAGTAAGTAATGTAAGGGTGAGAGAGATGTGTGGAAATAAAAAGAGTGTGGTTGAGAGAGCAGAAGAGGGTGTTTTGAAATGGTTTGGTCACATGGAGAGAATGAGTGAGGAAAGATTGACCAAGAGGATATATGTGTCAGAGGTGGAGGGAACGAGGAGAAGTGGGAGACCAAATTGGAGGTGGAAAGATGGAGTGAAAAAGATTTTGAGTGATCGGGGCCTGAACATGCAGGAGGGTGAAAGGCGTGCAAGGAATAGAGTGAATTGGAACGATGTGGTATACCGGGGTCGACGTGCTGTCAGTGGATTGAACCAGGGGATGTGAAGCGTCTGGGGTAAACCATGCAAAGTGTGTGGGGCCTGGATGTGGAAAGGGAGCTGTGGTTTTGGTGCATTATTACATGACAGCTAGAGACTGAGTGTGAACGATTGGGGCCTTTGGTGTTTTTCCTAGTGCTACCTCGCACACATGAGGGGGGAGGGGGTTGTTATTCCATGTGTGGCGGGGTGGCGATGGGAACAAATAAAGGCAGACAGTATGAATTATGTACATGTGTGTATATGTATATGTCTGTGTATGTATATATATATATGTGTACATTGAGATGTGTAGGTATGTATATTGTGCATGGGTGGACATGTATGTATATACATGTGTATGTGGGCGGGTTTGGCCATTCTTTCGTCTGTTTCCTTGCACTACCTCGCTAACACGGGAGACAGCGACAAAGCAAAATAAATAAATAAATAAATATATATATATATGTATACATTGAGATGTATAGGTATGTATGTGTGCTTGTGTGGACGTGTATGTATATACATGTGTATATGGGTGGGTTAGGCCATTCTTTAATCTGTTTCCTTGCACTCCCTCGTTAATGCGGGAGACAACGATAAAGTATGATAATAAAGAAAATTTTTTTTTATTTATTATGTATATATATATATATATATATATATATATATATATATATATATATATATATATGTAGTAAAAGGCGACTAAAAGTGGAGGGGGGGTGGGGGCTGGAAATCGTCCCATATATATATAAAAACCTCCAACAGCCAGGATCGAACCCGGGAACCCTGTTGGAAGGTTTGTATGTTCTATGAAGGTGGGCGTTCGTGTGTGTGTGTGTATATATATATATATATATATATATATGTGTGTGTGTGTGTGTATGTATATATATATATATGTGTATTATCCCTGGGGATAGGGTGAAAGAATGCTTCCCACGTATTCCCTGCGTGTTGTAGAAGGCGACTAAGAGGGGAGGGAGCGGGTGGCTGGAAATCCTCCCCTCAATTTTTTTTTTTAATTTTCCAAAAGAAGGAACAGAGAAGGGGGCCAGGTGAGGATATTCCCTTTAAGGCCCAGTCCTCTGTTCATAGCGCTACCTCGCTAATGCGGGAAATGGCAAATAGTACGAAAGAAAAAAAAGATATATATAGGGGAGGGAGCGGGGGGCTGGAAATCCTCCCCTCTCGTTTTTTTTTTTTTAATTTTCCAAAAGAAGGAACAGAGGGGGCCAGGTGAGGATATTCCAAAAAAGGCCCAGTCCTCTGTTCTTAACGCTACCTCGCTAACGCGGGAAATGGCAAATAGTTTAAAAGAAAGAAAGAAGATATATATTCTATCCTTGGGGATAGGGGATTAAGAATACTTCCCACGTATTCCCTGCATGTCGTAGAAGGCGACTAAAAGGGGAGGGAGCGGGGGGCTGGAAATCCTCCCCTCTCGTTTTTTTTAATTTTCCAGAAGAAGGAACAGAGGGGGCCAGGTGAGGATATTATAAAAAAGGCCCAGTCCTCTGTTCTTAACGCTACCTCGCTAACGCGGGAAATGGCTAATAGTTTAAAAAAAAAGAAAAAAAATATATATATATATATATATATATATATATATATATATATATATATATATGTTTTCATACTATTCGCCATTTCCCGCGATAGCGAGGTAGCGTTAAGAACAGAGGACTGGGCCTTTGAGGGAATATCCTCACCTGGCCCTCTTCTCTGTTCCTTCTTTTGGAAAATTAAAAAAAAAAAACGAGAGGGGAGGATTTCCAGCCCCCCCGCTCCCTTCCCTTTTAGTCGCCTTCTACGACACGCAGGGAATACGTGGGAAGTATCCTTTCTCCCCTATCCCCAGGGAATATATATATATATATATATATATATATATATATATATATATATATATATATATATATATATATATATATATATATATATATATATATATATATTTACCTCCTTCCAGAACATCTTTTTATTCTCCCTAAAATTTAATGATACTCTCTCACCCCAACTCTCATTTGCCCTTTTTTTCACCTCTTGCACCTTTCTCTTGACCTCCTGTCTCTTTCTTTTATACATCTCCCACTCAATTGCATTTTTTCCCTGCAAAAATCATCCAAATGCCTCTCTCTTCTCTTTCACTAATACTCTTACTTCTTCATCCCACCACTCACTACCCTTTCTAATCAACCCACCTCCCACTCTTCTCATGCCACAAGCATCTTTGGCGCAATCCATCACTGATTCCCTAAATACATCCCATTCCTCCCCCACTCCCCTTGCTTCCATTGTTCTCACCTTTTTCCATTCTGTACTCAGTCTCTCCTGGTACTTCCTCACACAGGTCTCCTTCTCAAGCTCACTTACTCTCACCACCCTCTTCACCCCAACATTTAGATATCTGGAAGTGGATCTGGCAGCGGATGGAACCATGGAAGCGGAAGTGGATCATAGGGTGGGGGAGGGGGCGAAAATTCTGGGGGCCTTGAAGAATGTGTGGAAGTCGAGAACATTATCTCGGAAAGCAAAAATGGGTATGTTTGAAGGAATAGCGGTTGCAACAATGTTGTATGGTTGCGAGGCGTGGGCTATGGATAGAGTTGTGCGCAGGAGGATGGATGTGCTGGAAATGAGATGTTTGAGGACAATGTGTGGTGTGAGGTGGTTTGATCGAGTGAGTAACGTAAGGGTAAGAGAGATGTGTGGAAATAAAAAGAGCGTGGTTGAGAGAGCAGAAGAGGGTGTTTTGAAATGGTTTGGGCACATGGAGAGAATGAGTGAGGAAAGATTGACCAAGAGGATATATGTGTCGGAGGTGGAGGGAACGAGAAGTGGGAGACCAAATTGGAGGTGGAAAGATGGAGTGAAAAAGATTTTGTGTGATCGGGGCCTGAACATGCAGGAGGGTGAAAGGAGGGCAAGGAATAGAGTGAATTGGATCGATGTGGTATACCGGGGTTGACGTGCTGTCAGTGTATTGAATCACGGTATGTGAAGCGTCTGGGGTAAACCTTGGAAAGCTGTGTAGGTATGTATATTTGCGTGTGTGGACGTATGTATATACATGTGTATGGGGGTGGGTTGGGCCATTTCTTTCGTCTGTTTCCTTGTGCTACCTCACAAATGCGGGAGACAGCGAAAAAAAAAAAAAATATATATATATATATATATATATATATATATATATATATATATATATATATATGTTATGTATATTGTAAGAGAGAGAGATATGAGTGGACTGTAAATACTAAGGTTACACAATGGGTGAGAAGTCATGTTTTGCATTACTGTATCATTGGGAGTGTAATCTTGTCAAGGAAATTTTAACTCCTAAGGAGTCCATCATTTGTCTGCTACTGTAAGTAGGTCCGATGTGGGCTGCAGGAGCCTTTAAAAAGAGGAGGTCCTGGTTAACAACAGAATTTTTTAATAGAAATTGGTTTTGGGATAATGATAGTGATGTATATTGCTACTATTACTATTATATTTAATTGCTGTTTACTGCATCAGCGAGGTAGCACCAGGAAACAGACAAAGAATGTCCCATCCACTTGCATACACATATACATGAATGTCCATATATGCACACATACATACATATATCAACATATACATACATACACTCAGACTTATATACACATGTACATATTCATATTTGCTTGCCTTTATCCATTCCTGTCGCTACCCTGCCATGCAGGAAACAGAATCACACCCCACGCTTCAGCAAAGTAGCGCCAGAAAAGTGGACAAAAAGGCCACATTTGTTCACACTCAGTCTGGCTGTCGTGTGTAATGCTCTGAAACCATAGCTCCCTTTCCACATCCAGGCCCCACAGACTTTTCTATGGTTTACCTTAGATGCTTCATATACCCTGGTACAGTCCATTGACAGCACATCGACCCTGTTTACTACATCATTTCAATTTACTCTATTCCTTGCATGCCTCGCACCCTCCTGTATGTTCAGGCCCTGATCGCTTAAAATCTTTTTCACTCCATCCTTCCACCTCCAATTTGGTCTCCTGCTTTTCCTTGTTCCCTCCACCTCTGACACATATATCCTCTTTGTCAATCTTTCCTCACTCATTATGTCCATATGTCCAAACCATTTCAGCTTACCCTCTTCTGCTCTCTCAACTACACTTTTTTTCTACACATCTCTCTTACCCTTTTATTACTTACTTGATCAAACCACCTCACACCACATATTGAACTCAACCATTCCATTTCCAATGCATTCACCCTCCTCCATACAACCCTGTCTGTTGCCCATGCCTCACAACCATAAACATCATTGGAACTATTATTCCTTCAAACATACCCATTTTTGTTCTCCAAGACAACATTATCTCCTTTTACACATTCCTTATAGCTCCCAGAACCTTCGCCCCCTCCCCTACTCTGTGACTCGCTTCTGGTTCCATGTATGAAGATAGCGATTAAGTATAGTATAACATATTTTTTTTATTATTATTATACTTTACTGCTGTCTCCTGCACAAGGAAACTGATGAGGAATGGCCCAACCCACCCACATACACATGTATATACATAAATGCCCACACACACACACAGTATACATACACATTTCAATGTATATCTACATGTACATACACAGACATTTACTTATATACTCTTGTACATATCCATACCTGCTGCTTTCATCCTTTCCTGACACAACCCCACCACACATGAAATAGCACACACACACGCACACCCCAGTGAGGCAGCACCAGGAACAGAAAAAGAAAAAGGCCAGATTCTTTCACTCTCAGTCTAGCTATCATGTGTAATGCACTGAAACAACAGCTCCCTTTCCACATCCAGGCCCCACAGACCTCTTTTCCATGGTTTGCCCCAGACGCTTCACATACCCTGGTTCAATCCATTGACAGCACGTCAACCCCAGTATATATACCATGTCTTTCCAATTCACTCTATTCCTTGCACACCTTTCACCCTCCTGTATGTTCAGGCCCCAATTGCTCAAAATCTTTTTCACTCCATTCTTCCGCCTCCAATTTTATTCATACTTATTTGCTGTTTCTCAAGGTTGAGGGATATGCCACAAGTGAAAAGCCACCTTTAGTGAGGCTGTGTCATTTAGAGTACAGTGTCATCAAAGAACTTCTCACTCCAAAGGAGTCTATATTTCTCTTCGTGTGAAGAAGTGCAGCATTAGGCTGCAGGAGCCTTTAGAAAGGTCCTGGGGTAAACAGGATTCTCTTGTAGAAATTGGTCCTAGGGGGTGTGAATATAGATATATGAATATATAGGCATGTACAGAGATCATATTAGGGAGGAACAATTTGGTTTCAAAAGTGGCAGAGGATGTGTGGGTCAGGTGTTTGGTCTAAAGCATGTGTGTGAGAAATACTTAAGAGAAGCAGAAGGATTTGTATGTGACATGTCGGGATCTGGAGAAATCATATAATAGAGTTGATAGAGATTGCTTGTAGAAACACTTACAAGTATATGGTACAGAAGGAAGGCTACAAGAAACTGAGAAGTTTCTTGCAAAAATGTAAGGCATGTGTATGAGTAGGAAGAGAGGAGGGTAAGTTGGTCAAGGTGGGAGATTAATTTGCAGCAGCGGTTTGTCATTTCACCATAGGTGTTTAATTTGTTTGTTAATTGGGTGATCTTCAAGAGAGAGTGGTGAGTTTGCAGTCTGTTGGGGGAAGGGGGGACTGAGAATTAAGTTTTAGCTTGCTGATTATAAAGTATTTACTAGTGGCAGATTTGAGTGAGAAACTGCAGAAATTGGTCTGAGTTTGGGAAAGTGTGTGGAAGAAGGAAGTTGTTAATAAATGTGAATAAAAGCATGGTTATCAGGTTTAGCAGGGAAGGAGGACAGGTTAGCTGGGGTATGAGTTTGAATGGAGAAAAATTTACGGAAATGTAGTGTGTTAAATGCTGGGCTGTGGGTATTGCAGCATTAGGAACCATGGAAGCGAGTTGTATGGTGGGTGAGGTGGCAAAGGTTCTTGGAGCATTGAGGAATGTGTGGAAAGAGTGGTTGTTATGTGTGAGGGCAAAAATTGGTATGTTTGAAAGTATAGTTGCTTGTCCCAGTGGAATGTATGTGAGGCATGGGCTATAGGTGAGGATATGCAAATGGTGAAGGATCTGTTGGAAGTGCAATGTTTGACAATATTTAGAGTGAGGTGGTTTGATTGTTAGTATGGAAAGGGTAAGAGAGAAATATGGTGAGAAGAGTGTGTTTGAGTGTGCTCCAATGGGTGTGCTAAAATTGTCTGAACATATGGAGAGGATAATGAGAGGATGACAAAGAGGATATATTTAACAGAGATGGAGGGGCTAAGAAGGGGAAACCTAATTGGAGATGGAAGGATAAAATGAAAATGATTTTGAACAATTTGTGCCTGCGCTCACTGGAGGGTGAAAGGAGTACTTGGCCATGGAAAACCATGGAATGGCCTGTGGGGCTTGGCTGTGGGTAGGGAGCTCTGGTTTCAGTGCATTACTCTTGACAGCTGGGGAATGGATATAAGCAAGTGTGGCCTTTTCTCTGACTGTTCCCAGCTTTACCTTGCTCCCCTCCACTTCTGACACATGTATCCTCTTTGTCAACCTCTCTTTGCTCATTGTCTCCATATGTCCAGACCATTTCAGCTCACCCTTACAGCTTTCTTAGCCACACTTTTTTTATTGCCACACACCTCTTTTACCCCTTTATTACTACCTCTGTCAAACTACCAAATGCCACATATTGTCCTCAGACATTTAATTTCTAAAACATTCACTTTCCTCCACACCTTCTCATTTGTTGCCCATGCCTTACAACCATACAACATGGTTAGCACTGCTCTACCTTCAAACACACATATTTTTGCCCACCCTGATAATGATGACCTCTCTCTCCACACGTTCCTTAATTCTCCCAGATTCTCAGCCCCTTTACCCACCCTTTGACTCATGTTTACTTCCATGGTTCCATTGGCTGCTATGTCCACTGCCATGTATCTAAAACACCTCACTAACTCCAAATTTTCTCCACCCATACGCATATCCCAGCTAACTTGGCCCTCAGTAATGCAAAACTTAATATCCGTGCTATTGTTCTCATTTCACACACTCCTAAACTTAGACACCAACTTCTACAGCATCTCACTCATATCTGCCACCAGTGGTATGTCACTTTGCAGGCCCACCTTACCTTCTCCAAGACCCATGTATTTACCTCCCAAATCATCCCATCCATAAAAAAATTAAACAGCCGTGGAGATATCACACATCCCTGCCAGAGACCCACCTTCACTTGGAACCAATCACCCATGTCTCTACCTACCTGCACACACACCCTATACTGGAAATGAAAACCTTTCAATGCTTCTAGTAGCTTTCCTCCCACACCTTGTATTCGTAAGACCTTCCCCAAAGCATCCCTATCAACCCTCACATATACTTTCTCCAGATCTACAAATCTTTCATATAAACTCTTCTGTTTCTGTTAGTACTTTTCACACACATACTTCAAACCAGACACATGATCCACACATCCTCCACCATTATATAAATGGAATTGAAAGTAGACTATGAGAGATAGTTGATTGTTATGTGCTTATGCACATGGCCATTAAAAAAAGATGAAGAGAATTAAGTGTTTTAGGAGAAGCTGAGTGATTGTGTCAGCAGTTTTGATGCGTGATGGGTGATTTGAATGTCTGTGTGTAATTTGGCAATTCAGGCTATAGTTAGGGGGCATAGGGTATTCAGCTTGTGGAGTTTTGTGCTAAAAAGGACTGTTGATTGGGAATACCTGGTTTAGAAAGAAGGACATATTTATGTGGATGGGTAGGAAAAATGGTAAGAGGGCATTACTGGAGTACATATTGAAAGATAGGAGTGCTAAAGAGACTTAGCTGTAAATATGTTAAGGGCAGCTGGTGGGATGTCTGACTGTTACCTTATTGAGGCAAGGATGAAGATATGTGGTTTTTGAAAAGAGGAAATTATATGAGTAAGAAGAGATTGGTGAAAGTAAGTGAGATCAGAAAAGACAAGTGTGTGGAAATACTAGATGGGATATGGTGTGGAATAGCAAAAGGTGAAAGTAAACAGACCTATAGGAGTGGATGAGGAATGCAAGTTATTTAGGGAGCCATTACTAGCATGTGTGTGACATGAGGGAGATGGGAGATAGGTAGGAGAGGAAGGGAAATGAATGATGAGATGATAAAAGAAATTTGCTAGTGAAAGAAAAGAGACATAAGTGTATTTACAGTAAGGGAAGAAGTGCATATAATTGGGAGATGTTCCCTGAAAAGTGGCAGGAGGTCAAGAGGAAGGTGCATAGGTTGAAGAAAGAGGACAGGTGAAAGGTGGAGTGAGAGGGTATAAGTAAATTGAAGGAGAATAAGATATTTTAGTAGGTGGTTGATATTGGGAAAAACAGAACAAATGGGAACATCTTTGTGGTTGACAAAGATTTTTTTTTTTTTCTCCCGCTGTCTCCCGCGTTTGCGAGGTAGCGCAAGGAAACAGACGAAAAAAATGGCCCAACCCACCCCCATACACAAGTATATACATACGTCCACACACGCAAATATACATACCTACACAGCTTTCCATGGTTTACCCCAGACGCTTCACATGCCCTGATTCAATCCACTGACAGCACGTCAACCCCGGTATACCACATCGATCCAATTCACTCTATTCCTTGCCCTCCTTTCACCCTCCTGCATGTTCAGGCCCCGATCACACAAAATCGTTTTCACTCCATCTTTCCATTTCCAATTTGGTCTCCCACTTCTCCTCGTTCCCTCCACCTCCGACACATATATCCTCTTGGTCAATCTTTCCTCACTCATTCTCTCCATGTGCCCAAACCATTTCAAAACACCCTCTTCTCCTCTCTCAACCACGCTCTTTTTATTTCCACACATCTCTCTTACCCTTATGTCACTTACTCGATCAAACCACCTCACACCACACATTGTCCTCAAACATCTCATTTCCAGCACATCCATCCTCCTGCGCACAACTCTATCCATAGCCCACGCCTCGCAACCATACAACATTGTTGGAACCACTATTCCTTCAAACATACCCATTTTTGCTTTCCGAGATAATGTTCTCGACTTCCACACATTCTTCAAGGCTCCCAGGATTTTCGCCCCCTCCCCCACCCTATGATCTACTTCCGCTTTCATGGTTCCATCTGCTGCCAGATCCACTCCCAGATATCTAAAACACTTTACTTCCTCCAGTTTTTCTCCATTCAAACTTACCTCCCAATTGACTTGACCCTCAACCCTACTGTACCTAATTACCTTGCTCTTATTCACATTTACTCTTAACTTTCTTCTTTCACACACTTTACCAAACTCAGTCAACAGCTTCTGCAGTTTCTCACATGAATCAGCCACCAGCGCTGTATCATCAGCGAACAACAACTGACTCACTTCCCAAGCTCTCTCATCCACAACAGACTTCATACTTGCGCCTCTTTCCAAAACTCTTGCATTCACCTCCCTAACAACCCCATCCATAAACAAATTAAACAACCATGGAGACATCACACACCCCTGCCACAAACCTACATTCACTGAGAACCAATCACTTTCCTCTCTTCCTACACGTACATATGCCTTACATCCTCGATAAAAACTTTTCACTGCTTCTAACAACTCCCACACATATTCTTAATACCTTCCACAGAGCATCTCTATCAACTCTATCATATGCCTTCTCCAGATCCATAAATGCTACATACAAATCCATATGCTTTTCTAAGTATTTTTCACGTACATTCTTCAAAGCAAACACCTGATCCACACATCCTCTACCACTTCTGAAACCACACTGCTCTTCCCCAATCTGATGCTCTGTACGTGCCTTCACCCTCTCAATCAATACCCTCCCATATAATTTACCAGGAATACTCAACAAACTTATACCTCTGAAATTTGAGCACTCACTCTTATCCCCTTTGCCTTTATACAATGGCACTATGCACGCATTCCGCCAATCCTCAGGCACCTCACTATGAGTCATACATACATTAAATAACCTTACCAACCAGTCAATAATACAGTCACCCCCTTTTTTGATAAATTCCACTGCAATACCATCCAAACCTGCTGCCTTGCCGGCTTTCATCTTCCGCAAAGCTTTTACTACCTCTTCTCTGTTTACCAAATCATTTTCCCTAACCCTCTCACTCTGCATACCACCTTGACCAAAACACCCTATATCTGTCTCTCTATCATCAAAGACATTCAACAAACCTTCAAAATACTCACTCCATCTCCTTCTCACATCACCACTACTTGTTATCACCTCCCCATTTGCGCCCTTCACTGAAGTTCCCATTTGCTCCCTTGTCTTACGCACTTTATTTACCTCCTTCCAGAACATCTTTTTATTCTCCCTAAAATTTAATGATACTCTCTCACCCCAACTCTCATTTGCCCTCTTTTTCACCTCTTGCACCTTTCTCTTGACCTCCTGTCTCTTTTTTTTATACATCTCCCACTCAATTGCATTTTTTCCCTGCAAAAATTGTCCAAATGCCTCTCTCTTCTCTTTCACTAATAATCTTCCTTCTTCATCCCACCACTCACTACCCTTTCTAATCAACCCACCTCCCACTCTTCTCATGCCACAAGCATCTTTTGTGCAATCCATCACTGATTCCCTAAATACATCCCATTCCTCCCCCACTCCCCATACTTCCATTGTTCTCACCTTTTTCCATTCTGTACTCAGTCTCTCCTGGTACTTCCTCACACAAGTCTCCTTCCCAAGCTCACTTACTCTCACCACCCTCTTCACCCCAACATTCTCTCTTCTTTTCTGAAAACCCATACAAATCTTCACCTTAGCCTCCACAAGATAATGATCAGACATCCCTCCAGTTGCACCTCTCAGCACATTAACATCCAAAAGTTTCTCTTTCGCGCGCCTGTCAATTAACACGTAATCCAATAACGCTCTCTGGCCATCTCTCCTACTTACATACATATACTTATGTATATCTCGCTTTTTAAACCAGGTATTCCCAATCACCAGTCCTTTTTCAGCACATAAATCTACAAGCTCTTCACCATTTCCATTTACAACACTGAACACCCCATGTATACCAATTATTCCCTCAACTGCCACATTACTCACCTTTGCATTCAAATCACCCATTATTTCTATTTTTCCTATGATATTAACCTCATTCCAAAGCATCTTATTCTCCCTAATGTATTTTTTTCACACATATTCACCGTTTCCCCACATTGAGGTAATAAAAGGTGACTAAGCCTTCGTTGAAAACATCCTTACTTGGCCCCCTTCTCTGTTCCTTCATTTTGAAAAGTAAAGCATGGGAGGAGGATTTCCAGACCCCTGCACCCACCCCATTTAATCGCCTTTTACGACATACAGGGAATGCATGGGAAGTATTTTTTTCTCCCGTTTCCTCTGGGGCGGGGTGGTGCTGGGAATGGATTAAAAAGCAAGCAACTATGAATATGTACATATGTATATGTTTGTGTATGTATATGTTGATATGTATGTATATGTAAGTAATGATAGGGTAAGTGAGAGGTGTGGAAATAGAAACAGTGGTTGAGAGATCAGAAGAGAGTGTGTTGAAATGGTTTGGACATGTCAGAGGTAGAGTGAACAGAGAAAAGTGGGAGACCAAATTGGAGGTGGAAGGATGGAGTGAAAAAAAATTTGAGCGTTCAAGGCCTGAACATACAGGAGGGTGAGAGGCGTGCAAGGAATAGAGTAAATTGGAACAAGGTGGTATACCGAGGTCGACATGCTGTGATTGGACTGAACCAGGGCACGTGAAATGTCTAGGGTAAAGTATTTTACTTAATTGCTGTTTCCCACGTCATCGAGATAGCACAACGAAACAGACGAAGAATGGCCCAACCATCTACATACACGTATGTACATAAACGCCCATACACACACATATACATATACATATATACACATGTTGGAAAGGATCACAATTTTGCGCGTGATCAAGATATTCCTATGAGTCCACGGGAACTTTTCGTGTTTCATTTTCCCCTTGGACTCATAGGAATATACACATGTACATATTCATACTTGCTGCCTTCATCCATTCCCATAGCCTACCCTCCACATGTGGAATAGCACACACACACACACACACACACACACACACACACACACACACACACACACACACCCTCCAGTGAGTTAGTGCCAGGAAAAGATAAAAAAGGTCACATTCATTCACACTCAGTCTCTAGCTGTCACGTGTAATGCACCAAAACCACAGCTCCCTTTCCACATCAAGGTCCCACAGACCTTTCCATCGTTTACCCCAGGAGCTTCATACATCTTGGTTCAGTACATTGACAGCATGTTGACCCTGGTATACCACATCATGCCAATTCACTCTATTCCTTTTACCCTTTCATTACTTGATCAAACCACCTCACACCACATATTGTCCTCAAATGTTTCATTTCCAACACATCCACCTTCCTCTGCACTACCCTATCCATAGCCCATGCCTTGCAACCATATTACATTTTTGGAACCACTATTCCTTCAAACATATCCATTTTTATGATTGCCCCAGGAGCAATTTCTGTGAAAGAGTTTTTGTTAACCAGGACCATTCTAGAGGTATCTGCAGCCCAAGGCTGCTTTTCTTCCAGTTGCAGGGAAAAAATAGATTCCTATGGAATGAGAAAATCTTTGATGAGACTGTACTCCCAGTGATGTATCCTTGAAAAAGGTGAATATTCACTTGCCATGTAACCTTAGACAGGTGTAGCCCAGTAACACACACACACACACACACACACACACACACACACACACTGACAGGTATGCACAGACAGACACACACACACGAGAGAGAGAGAGAGAGAGAGAGAGAGAGAGAGCTGTCATGTAATAATGCACCAAAATCACAGCTCCCTTTCCACATCCAGGCCCCATAGACCTTTCCATGGGTTTACCCCAGACGCTTCACATTCCCTGGTTCAATCCATTGACAGCACGTTGACCCCAGTATACCACATCGTTCCAATTCACTCTATTCCTTGCACGCCTTTCACCCTCCTGCACGTTCAGGCCCCAATCACACCTCAAAATCTTTTTCACTCCATCTTTCCACCTCCAATTTGGTCTCCCACTACTCGTTCCCTTCACCTCTTACGCATATATCCTCTTTGTCAATCTTTCCTCACTCATTCTCTCCATGTGACCAAACCATTGCTTTGTCAATCTTTCCTCACTCATTCTCTCCATGTGACCAAACCATTTCAATACACCCTCTTCTGCCCTCTCAACCACTCTCTTCACACATCTCTCTTACCCTATTATTACTTACTCAATCAAACCACCTCACACCACATATTGTCCTCAAACATCTCATTTCCAGCACATCCACCCTCCTCCGCATAACTCTATCTATAGCCCACGCCTTGCAACCATATAACATTGTTGGAACCATTATTCCTTCAAACATGCCCATTTTTGCTCTGAGATAATGTTCTCAACTTCCACACATTCTTCAACGCTCCCAGAACTTTCGCCCCCTCCCCCACCCTTTGATTTGCTTCCGCTTCCTTGGTTCCATCCGCTGCTAAATCCTCTCCCAGATATCTAAAACGAATAGTATGAATAGTATGGCGAATTGTATGAAAAGAAATATGTATATATATATATATATATATATATATATATATATATATATATATATATATATATATATATATATATATATATATATATATATATAATTTTCCAAAAGAGGGAACAGAGAAGGGGCCCAGGTGAGGATATTCCCTCAATGGCCCAGTCCTCTGTTCTCAACGCTACCTCGCTAATGCGGGAAATGGCGAATAGTATGAAAGAAAAGAAAATATATATATGTATATTTTTTATTATTATTTTGCTTTGTCGCTGTCTCCCGCATTTGCGAGGTAGCGCAAGGAAACAGACGAAAGAAATGGCCCAACCCACCCCCATACACATGTATATACATACACGTCCACACACGCAAATATACATACATATACATCTCAATGTACACATATATATACACACACAGACACATACATATATACCCATGCACACAATTCACACTGTCTGCCTTTATTCATTACCATCGCCACCTCGCCACACATGGAATACCATCCCCCTCCCCCCTCATGTGTGCGAGGTAGCACTAGGAAAAGACAACAAAGGCCCCATTCGTTCACACTCAGTCTCTGTCATGCAATAATGCCCGAAACCACAGCTCCCTTTCCATATCCAGGCCCCACACAACTTTCCATGGTTTACCCCAGATGCTTCACATGCCCTGATTCAATCCACTGACAGCACGTCAACCCCGGTATACCACATCGATCCAATTCACTCTATTCCTTGCCCGCCTTTCATCCTCCTGCATGTTCAGGCCCCGATCACTCAAAATCTTTTTCACTCCATCTTTCCACCTCCAATTTGGTCTCCCACTTCTCCTCGTTCCCTCCACCTCCGACACATATATCCTCTTGGTCAATCTTTCCTCTCATTCTCTCATTGTGCCCAAACCACTTTACTTCGTCCAGTTTTTCTCCATTCAAACTTACCTCCCAATTGACTTGACCCTCAACCCTACTATACCTAATAACCTTGCTCTTATTCACATTTACTCTTAACTTTCTTCTTTCACACACTTTACCAAACTCAGTCACCAGCTTCTGCAGTTTCTCACATGAATCAGCCACCAGCACTGCATCATCAGCGAACAATTACTGACTCACTTCCCAAGCTCTCTCATCCCCAACAGACTGCATACTTGCCCCTCTTTCCAAAACTCTTGCATTCACCTTCCTAACAACCCCATCCATAAACAAATTAAACAACCATGGAGACATCACACACCCCTGCCGCAAACCTACATTCACTGAGAACCAATCACTTTCCTCTCTTTCTACACGTACACATGCCTTACATCCTCAATAAAAACTTTTCACTGCTTCTAACAACTTGCCTCCCACACCATATATTCTTAATACCTTCCACAGAGCATCTCTAACAACTCTTATCATATTCCTTCTCCAGATCCATAAATGCTATATATATATATATATATATATATATATATATATATATATATATATATATATATATATATATATATATATATATTTATATATATATTTATATATATATTTATATATATATTTATATATATATTTATATATATATTTATTTATATATATATATATATATATATATATATATATATATATATATATATATATATATATATAATATTTTTTTTTTTTTTTTTTTTTTTTTTTTTTTTTTTATACTTTGTCGCTGTCTCCCGCGTTTGCGAGGTAGCGCAAGGAAACAGACGAAAGAAATGGCCCAACCCCCCCCCATACACATGTACATACACACGTCCACACACGCAAATATACATACCTACACAGCTTTCCATGGTTTACCCCGGACGCTTCACATGCCTTGATTCAATCCACTGACAGCACGTCAACCCCTGTATACCACATCGCTCCAATTCACTCTATTCCTTGCCCTCCTTTCACCCTCCTGCATGTTCAGGCCCCGATCACACAAAATCCTTTTCACTCCATCTTTCCACCTCCAATTTGGTCTCCCTCTTCTCCTCGTTCCCTCCACCTCCGACACATATATCCTCTTGGTCAATCTTTCCTGTGTGGAAATAAAAAGAGCGTGGTTGAGAGAGCAGAAGAGGGTGTTTTGAAATGGTTTGGGCACATGGAGAAAATGAGAATAATATATATATATATAATATATATATATATATAATATATATATATATATATATATATATATATATATATATATATATATATATATATATATATATATATATATATATATAATCTGGGAGTGGATCTGGCAGCGGATGGAACCATGGAAGCGGAAGTAGATCATAGGGTGGGGGAGGGGGCGAAAATCCTGGGAGCCTTGAAGAATGTGTGGAAGTCGAGAACATTATCTCGGAAAGCAAAAATGGGTATGTTTGAAGGAATAGTGGTTCCAACAATGTTGTGTGGTTGCGAGGCGTGGGCTATGGATAGAGTTGTGCGCAGGAGGATGGATGTGCTGGAAATGAGATGTTTGAGGACTGTGTGGTGTGAGGTGGTTCGATCGAGTAAGTAACGTAAGGGTAAGAGAAATGTGTGGAAATAAAAAGAGCATTGTTGAGAGAGCAGAAGAGGGTGTTTTGAAATGGTTTGGGCACATGGAGAGAATGAGTGAGGAAAGATTGACCAAGAGGATATATGTGTCGGAGGTGGAGGGAACGAGGAGAAGTGGGAGACCAAATTGGAGGTGGAAAGATGGAGTGAAAAAGATTTTGTGTGATCGGGGCCTGAACATGCAGGAGGGTGAAAGGAGGGCAAGGAATAGAGTGAATTGGATCGATGTGGTATACAGGGGTTGACGTGCTGTCAGTGGATTGAATCAGGGCATGTGAAGCGTCTGGGGTAAACCATGGAAAGCTGTGTAGGTATGTATATTTGCGTGTGTGGACGTATGTATATACATGTGTATGGGGGGGGGGGTTGGGAAATTTCTTTCGTCTGTTTCCTTGTGCTACCTCGCAAACGCGGGAGACAGCGACAAAGTATAAAAAAGAAAAAAAAATATATATATATATATATATATATATATATATATATATATATATATATATATATATATATGGGAGGGTATTGATTGAGAGGGTGAAGGCATGTATAGACCATCAGATTGGGGAAGAGCAGTGTGGTTTCAGAAGTGGTGAAGGATGTGTCAATCAGGTGTTTGCTTTGAAGAATGTATGTTAGAAATACTTAGAAAAGCAAGTGGATTTGTATGTAGCATTTATGGATCTGGAGAAGGAATATGATAAGAGTTGATAGAGATTCTCTGTGGAAGGTATTAAGAATATATGGTGTGGGAGGAAAGTTGTTAGAAGCAGTGAAAAGTTTTTATCAAGGATGTAAGGCATGTCTACGTGTAGGAATAGAGGAAAGTGATTGGTTCTCAGTGAATGTTGGTTTGCGGCAGGGATGTGTGATGTCTCCATGGTTGTTTAATTTGTTTATGGATGGGGTTGTTAGGAAGGTGAATGCAAGAGTTTTGGAAAGAGGGGCAAGTATGCAGTCTGTTGAGGATGAGAGAGCTTGGGAAGTGAGTCAGTTGTTCGCTGATGATACAGCACTGGTGGCTGATTCGTGTGAGAAACTGCAGAAGCTGGTGACTGACTTTGGTAAAGTGTGTGAAAGAAGAAAGCTGAGAGTAAATGTGAATAAGAGCAAGGTAATGATATTAGGTACTGTAGGGTTGAGGGATAAGTCAATTGGGAGGTAAGTTTGAATGGGAAAAAACTGGAGGAAGTGAAGTGTTTTTGATATCTGGGAATGGATTTGGCAGTGGATTGAACCATGGAAGTGGAAGTGAATCATAGGGTAGAGGAGGGGGCAAAAATTCTGGGAGTGTTGAAGAATGTGTGGAAGTCGAGAACATTATCTTGGAAAGCAAAAATGGGTATGTTTGAAGGAATAGTGGTTCCAACAATGTTGTATGGTTGCGAGGCGTGGGCTATGGATTGAGTTGTGCGCAGGAGGGTGGATGTGCTGGAAATTAGATGCTTTAGAACAATATGTGATGTGAGGTGGTTTGATTGAATAAGTAATGATAGGGTAAGAGAGAAGTGTGTTAATAAAAAGAGTGTGGTTGAGAGAGCAAAAGAGGGTGTTTTGAAATTGTTTGGTCACATGGAGAGAATGAGTGAGGAAAGATTGACCAAGAGGATGTATGCGTCAGAGGTGGAGGGAATGAGGAGAAGTGGGAGATCAAATTAGAGGTGGGAAGATGGAGTGAAAAAGATTTTGAGTGATCAGGGCTTGAACATGCAGGAGGGTGAAAGGCATGCAAGGAATAGAGTGAATTGGAAGGATGTGGTGTACCAGGGTCGACGTGCTGTCAATGGATTGAACCAGGGCATGTGAAGCGTCTGGAGTAAACCATGGAAAGTTTTGTTGGGCCTGGATGTGGAAAGGGAGCTGTGGTTTCGGTGCGCGTTCATATGCACTTTATTCGTATATATTTATTGATTTACTTTGTCACTGTCTCCCGCGTCAGCGAGTTAGCGCAAGGAAACAGAAGGAAGAATGGCCGAACCCACCCACATACACATGTATATACATACACGTCCACGCACGCAAATATACATACCTATCCATCTCAACGTATACATATATATACTCACACAGACATATACATATATACACATGTACATAATTCATACTGTCTGCCTTTATTCATTCCCATCACCACCCCGCCACACATGAAATAATAACCCCCTCCCCCACATGTGTTCGAGGTAGCGCCAGGAAAAGATAACAAAGGCCACATTCATTCACACTCAGTCTCTACCTGTCCAGTATAATGCACCAAAACCACAGCTCCCTTTCCACATCCAGGCCCCACAGAACTTTCCATGGTTTACCCCTGACGCTTCACATGCCTTGGTTCAATCCATTGACAGCACGTCGACCCAGGTATACCACATCCTTCCAATTCACTCTATTCCGTGCACACCTTTCACCCTCCTGCATGTTCAGGCCCCGATCACTCAAAGTCTTTTTCACTCCATCTTTCCACCTCCAATTTGGTCTTCCACTTCTCTTCATTCCCTCCACCTCTGACACATATATCCTCTTGGTCAATCTTTCCTCACTCATTTTCTCCATGTGACCAAACCATTTCAAAACTTCCTCTTCTGCTTTCTCAACTAAACTCTTTTTATTACCTCACATCTCTCTTACCCTTTTATTACTTACCCTATCAAATCACCTCACACTACATATTGAACTCAAACATCTCATTTCCAGTACATCCACCATCCTCTGCACAACTCTATCTGTAGCCCACGACTGGCAATGATAAATCATTGTTGGAACTACTATTCCTTCAAAAATACTCATTTTTGCCTTTCAAGATAACGTTCTCGACTTCCACACATTCTTCAACACTCCCAGAACTTTTGCCCCCTCCCCCACCCTATGATTCACTTCCGCTTCCATGGTTCCATCCACTGCCAAATCCACTCCCAGTTATCTAAAGTACTTCACTTCCTCCAGTTTTTCTCCATTCAAACTTACCTACCAATTGACTTGTCCCTCAACCCTGCTGTACCTAATAACCTTGCTCTTATTCACACTTATTCTCAGCTTTCTTCTTTCACACACATTACCAAACTCAGTCAACATCTTCTACAGTTTCTCACCTGAATCAGCCACCAGTGCTGTATCATCAGCGAACAAGAACTGACTCACTTCCCAGGCCCTCTCATCCCTAACGTTCATACTTGCCCCTCTCTCCAAAACTGGCAGCTTATCTCCCACATCATATAATCATAAGACCTTCCACAAAGCATAATTCCATCATCCCTATCTGCCTTCTACAGATCCATAAAAGCTAGATAGAAATTCATCTGTTTTTCTAAGTATTTCTCACACATATTCTTTAAATTAGATAACTGATCCACACATCCTCTACCACTTCTGAAATCACACTGCTCTTCCCAAATCTGATGCTCTGTACATGCCTTCACCCTTTAAATCAATACCTTCCCGTATGACTTTCCAGGAATACTTAACAAGCTTTTGCCTCTTTAGTTTGATCACTCACCTTTATCCCCTTTGCCTTTGTACAATGGCACTATACATTCATTCTTCCAATTCTTGGGCACTTCACCATGATCCATACATACATTGAATATCCTTACCAACCAGTCAACAACATGGTCACCCCTTTCTTGATAGATTCCACTGCAATACTATCCAAACCTGCTACCTTGCTGTATTTCATCTTCTGCAAAGCTTTCACTACCTCTTCTCTCTTAATCAAAACATTGTCCCTGACCCTCTCACCTCGCATAGCACCCCGACCAAAACACCTGCCTTTCTATCAAACACGTTCAACAAATATTATATGGTTGTGAGGCTTGGGCTGTTAATAGGGTTGTACAGAGAAGGATGGATGCATTGTAAATGGAATGTTTGAGGACATGTGTGTGGTGGTTTGATCAAGTAAGTAAAGAAAGGGTAAGAGAGGTGTGTGGAAATAAAAGTGTGGTTGAGAGAGCAGAAGAGGGTGTGTCAAAATGGTTTAGACATATGGAGAGAATGAGTGAGGAAAGACTGACAAAGAGGATATACGTGTCAGAGGTGGAGGGAAGAAGGAGAAGCAGGAAACCAAATTCGAAGTGGAAGGATTAAGTGAAAAAGATTTTGAGTGATTGGGGCTTGAATATACAGGAGGGTGAGAGGCATGCCTTATATATATATTTTTTTCCTCGTGCATATTCGCCTTTTCCCACGATAGCAAGGTAGTGCTAAGAACAGAAGACAGCCTAAGAGAGAAAATCCTCACTTGGCCCCCTTCTCTGTTCTTTCTCTTGGAAAAGTAAAAACACTCGTACAATTACTAATAGGCTGATACTCAAAAGTAGGTCTGTAGATGGAAATGTGAACTTATTCCCAGACTTTATGAGATTGAGTTTCAAGAGTCGAAAGGACAGGATTTACTTTCACGAGTAGAAAGGTCGAAATTGACTGTAAGTATAATTGTCATTATTTGTAGACATAAAGTGTAACAGGTGTAATAGTCCCCATGCATGGCTACGAACTAGCAGTAGATTACAAGAAATGTGTCGCAAATGTCATTCATATGAAAAAATGAATGGATCTTTAGGTTTTGATGTTTGGTATTACAACCCATGTTAAAGTGTGTTATCAGTGGGTTTGTAAGCATAGGAGAAATTTGTTGAAATTATTTAGTTTGAAGACATGTTTATGAGGAATAAGGAGGCCAGAAGGGGATATCTGATCACTATGGGAGTGTGGATGATGAATGGAGTGGCTGTTGATATTTAAGTAATTGGAGTGGTATTAAAGCTTCGAGAATTGATAAAGAATGGCTAACATAGTGCTTCTAGGTTGTGATTGGGAAAAAACTCCCATGATGAGTGTGTGGAGGTTTTGAAAGTTAGGACAGGAGAGGGTGGGGAAGCAGGAAATTAAGAGATAGTGTATTATGAAAGGTTTGATTGAACCAGTTAGAGTTGAAAGCAGTGAATGTCTATTGATAAGTAAAGGGAATGGTTGTAGAAAGAATAACTTAGAATGTATCAGGAAAGTGAGTTGACTTAAGGATGTCGGTTTATGAGATTTCTTGAACAGTGATGCATAAAAGTAAGTCTGAGACTGTGGTTTATGGAGGTACTTCATAAGCTATCCTTCTGTATAGTGGAAGAAATGTATATTGACATACATTTTAGTAACATTTCATCATTGATAAATTTTTTAAGAATTTTCCCTTGCAATAGGGCATTGGATTCACCCAGAATGAATTGGTTAGAAAGTCCTAGCAAAAATTTGTGATCAGGAAATCTGGGTGTAATGGATCTTATGGCACAGTGTATCTGTTCACAAAATCATATATGCACTTCATTGTATGTCCATCATATCCATACCCATGATACATATCCAGGGCTACACAGTAAACGGGTACTATTTACAAGGTCACTATAACAGGGTCCAGCTGGCGTGCCTAGCGCTTCCAGTGTCGTTCGTCTTGCATTCCTACCATGGAATTAGACATTCAGGATCAGTTACCTATATTATTCCCACATTATTTTTGGGTTAGGAAAGTCCTTATAGAATAAATTATCTCTCTGGTCTCTTGAGCCAATTTCTTGGGTGCATCTACCTCATGTGGTTTCTTCTGGTGGCTTGTTTGACCCCTTCCATGACGTTTAAGGTCCTCCACATAATCAAAGTCAGGGATTGAATTTAGATTGTCTGCTGATCAAATTCTGTGATATGTTCAATGTCTTCTCAGGGTCACAGTAGATAATGGCAAACTTTCCATGTTAATAAGGCTGAGTTTCTTTATAGTAACTAAAACCAGCCAAGAGGACAGTGGCAGGTGTCATTGTCATGTAGCCATGAGAATCATTAGAATGATTATCATTGCAGAAGTAATTTATGGAGTTGTCTTGGGTCTTTTGAGGTCATTATGGGAGGTGTCTGTCAAACCAAATGTGAATATATCCTGCAGGTTTTTAACATTCAGGGTCATGTATTATTATATACAGCAACTTTTCTGTCAGGGGTTCTTGCAATATTCAGGTGAAGATACCATAGTTTTTGTAATTTTTTGCCACAACAACTTGTACAACTCAGCTACAACTTCAATGCAGGTACTTTGTAGTCTGGGGATGTCTTTGTAAAAAGTTGATCATTTTACCAGCAGTTTTAAACTGCTTAGGTGATAAATTAGTTGATAATTCATAGCCATGCAAAATGTTTTACTGTTTAGAACATGTTGTGATGTTTCTTGGTAAGGACATGGTATAATTGCTGGTGCTAAAGTTTGCACACTGCTTCTCTGAAGTCCAGTTTTTCTGTGTTGTATGATGTGAGTTCAGGAGACTTTATACCTTATTGTTCAGCCTGAGACGTGGTTGGACAATTATTTTTTATGGACTTGGTAGAAATTAGTAGTAGCATCCACCAATCCTAATACAGTGTATCAGGTTCTGGCCACTTGGTTTGTAACACAATGATGGCATTCCTCACAAATGCCACTGTATTTATCAACCTTGTAAACAAATGATCACTCAGTCCTTGTCTAGCATGCACAGAAAATCTCTTACATTGGCTAACCACTTTCATCAAAATCTTGTCATAGGACATGTAAGCCAGTAGATGTTTGGGAAGTTTGAGAATTTATTTGCACAAAAGAATCTGCACAGATATAGTGTGTAGGAAGTGTCCTATGAATGAGCTGTAGAAGGAATGAGTATCGAAGTAATTGGAACAGAAAAAGACATAGTGTGATGGTGAGCCAGAAATTAGTTGTTAGGTTATTAATTTGGTAGTGTTTATAATGAGTTAGCAGGTTTCCTGGCTAAGTGGTTAAGGTGATATTAAGATTAGATTTGACTGAAGTTTTATTATAACATCCACATAATTTGAATGTATGTTATCCTATTTTGCAATCTCAGGGAAAGGCAACTGGTATAGTTCAATTGAGTGATAAATTTATGATATATAAACAAGAAGTAGCTTCCTGTGCTCTTATCCTTGGGAATGAAATTTCAATTTTAGTTGTGAGAATTGATTAAACTACAGTGTACGAACTGGCAGTAGCATTCCTAAATATTCAGCACCCATAATCTCAGATTGTCGTGAACTGTGACACCAGAAACTCCAGCTACCATTTTATGCATGAAAAACTCAAGGAAAAAAAGGAATGTTAACATATTATGTACTCTTAAGATTAATTATATGCATGCACAGGTAAGAAAAATGAGAATATGAAGATTTTTATCTACATTTATTTTGCCAGGGTGATGTATTGAAGTTCATGGATGTTCCACATGATGTTCACGGAAACTCTTAGAAATACCCCATATTCTTATAGAACTGAAGATATGCACTTTGTTTCGCCATGGTAGAGTGTTTAAGTTTATGAATGCTATACTTGGCATGCGATATGAAACAGTGGTACAGAAATCTTGTCTTGGTTAATGATGTTGCAGTTTATTACGAACGAACATGATTTGTCGCACTTTAAGAATTAACATACTACTAGCTGTGAAATCTTTCTTCTTTTTTTTTCACTTTTATTTTCCTCCAGTTTTATTGTGGCAAAAAGGGTTGCACCACAAATTTCTTGATTCAGAAATTCTTTACAGGATTTTATGGAAAATTAACTTCGATTATACAATAACAGTGAAAGAAATTCGATTTTATGAGAAATTGCAGTGAACAATATTAGGGTAAATGATCTTATGAACTTTTTAAAGGAACCCAAAATGCATGGTTCTGTATGAAACATTTTCAGTATTTTTTTTTATCTTTCTCATGTAAAGAAATGCTGAATATCGGTTTGGTTCTAGTGCTTTACTAATTCCATAGGAAGACTTTATGGTTTTATTCTTTTATAGACAAAGTTAAACACTTAGACTAAATGGAGCACAGCACCAGTTATTTTCCTTAGATTTTAGAGACAAAGGTGTTTGTTAATAATGATGTTGCAGTGCTGTTGAAATAGGACTTGTACGACAGTATTTTAGCCAGTGCTGAAGTGGCTAATATGTCATAGTACACAAATGAGGATTTAAGCTTCTCCCAAAGTGGTAGAGACCTACCTGTTTGATATCACTCAAGATGAAACTTCCTGAAAGTGTGATTAAGAAACACATATGTAAATACCCACTTAACATTAACTGTATTTACAAAGAAAAAATAAGAATCTTACTGGGCTAAATTACACACACAAAGCCATTAGTTCACGTAGAAAAGACACAACACTAATTCAAAGAATCAGATTAGATACTTTATCTGTTTAGCAAGGAAAATTATAGATTTTTTTAGAGTAGTGAAATCTTTTAAGATATAAGTTAGAAGGTTGGATCAAGGAGTTTTTAAGATTGAAAATTTGAAAGTAGCAAGTGGAACTTTCTCATGAAAATGGCAAATCATCAGGTGTAGTATAAAGTAATGGTATTAGATTCTGTGGTTCATTACCGGTTGTTCCAGTTATAAACATTTCAGACATAGACGAAGTTGTACAAGAAAGTATACAAGATTTTTTTCCACATTACTTCAAAGAAAAATGAGATCAGAAGGCAAAGAAAAAATGCAGAAAGATTTAAATACATACCAGTAAATGGACTGGAGAGAATTTAATCGAAATCAAAAGTATTTTTGAACAATCAGGATAAGGAAAGGAATTCAGCAAAGAAAAGTTTAAACAAACAAGTCTTGAAAAGATATCAATATAATGTTTACACCTTGCTCAAGACTTCTATAAAAGAAAATATTAAAGACTTCAGAATAATCACAAGGAAATAGCTGGAATTTGGAAATTCTTCGTAGATGTTGCATTAGTATGTCAAGTACTGAGTGGCGTTTTATTGAGAGCTCTCACCATAAGAGATCAAAATCTGATGATGACTGTTTAGTGTATATACAAGAAGCAAGATTTAATACTGTTTTATTATATGGTGACTAAGACTTAAACTACTTAGAAGAGAATTTAAGAAATGTTTTATGAACAGTGTTGAGGGATTGTAACAAAGGAATTGTCTTGAAAAGTTGAAAGGATTTGAACCTTATAGTGTTGCAAGAAGAGAAAAATACATGTTGATTAATGCCCAGCAGTACATGAACCCAAGGTAGACAACTATGCCGGATGTGTGTCAGAAGAGAGTAACAGCATTGTTAAGCAAGTAGCATATGTAGTGAGTGCTGCATGCTAACCCTGTTTCGTTGAAGACCTCATCATATGTAGATTGGTAGGTCGGTAAGTAATCTTTTTCTCAGTGATGCTGTCTGGGGTTAGGGCTTTTCCCTAGAGTTTAGGAACACTATATTTCTTCTTTATTACCATACTTCAAAGTATCAGTGCTTCAACTTGAATGTTTCCTGATGAATCACTAGTGGCAATATGTGTTGGAATTTTTTTGCCATCCAAACTCTTTTATGAAATACCGGTATGTGTAATATAGCAGATTCATGCTAATCACGGCTTCTTTGAAAAGATTTCTGGTTGAATCTCATGGAATCAATTGAAGCTTAGGTGTGTTCTTGCAATTCTGCAATTCAAAAAACTTGTGTCAATGGAAAACTAGCTATTTTTTATTGATTTAACAGTCTGGGAACAATTCTTAAAAAGATAAACACAATTTTAGTTTTCAAAGAAACTGCTTCAGTTTTCTGGCACTCCAGAACCCACATTTTGCATTATTGTGGTGTGAATACATTTCTTTTATGATTTTGCCCCTCATATGCAGTCACAAAATCTTAAGAAAGACCAGGAAGCAGCTTCTATGTTCTCTTGGTGCAGTGTATGAACACAGTTGATTTTGAATTCCTGAGAAAGTTGAATTATTATAGAATCTCAGGAAAGATACATCGGTGAAGAAGATCTGCAACATGTGTTGATATGTAATTTGGGATTCCAGACACAGAAAGAAAATATTATTTTTTTGTAGATAGTGATACACGCAAGTTTATACGTAAGTTTTCAACTTTACATCAAGCAAATATCTGTTGTGTTAAAGTTTTATATGAGTGGTTTTGTTGTAGGAATGAGGGGGATGGCCATTCATGGGCAATGTTGATTTGGTAGACCAAGTTGTGCTGTGATGAAAGTGAAGGTTTTGCACATTTTGAAATGCTAGAAACTTACTTAGGAATTTAATGCTGTTGTAGTAGCATTGGTAACTTAGGATTTAACTCTTGTACTGGTTTGTTTTTGTTACATATACATATGTGATACATGATTACATGACATTACTTATACCTTTGATAATGTTTCATAGAATGTACAATCACTGAACCTGTTTGTGCAGTCATTTTTATGATTGAAATGTGTCAGGTTCTGTGTAATATTTTCTGCAGCATTAATGGGGTTACAAGATAAAAGGCAAATCTGACAGTGTCCTTTAAGTTTGTCATATGCTCAAAATGTCACACAGCCTGATGCAGAATCATTCTCTGTTGTAAGAGTGATGGTGCACAAACAAATCCATTAGATGCATGAGAAAGTATGCAGTCTGCTGTGGATGAGAGAGCTTGGGAAGTGAGTCAGTCATTCGCTGATGATACAGTGCTTGTGGCTGGTTCGGGTGAGAAACTACAGAAGCTGGTGACTGAGTTTGGTAAAGTGTGTGAAAGAAGAAAGCTGAGAGTGAGAGGACAAGAGCAAGGGAAGGAGTAGCACTACTCCTGAAACAGGAGTGGTGGGAGTATGTGATAGAGTGTAAGAAAGTAAACTCTAGATTGATATGGGTAAAACTGAAAGTGGATGGAGAGAGATGGGTGATTATTGGTGCATATGCACCTGGGGCACCTGGGCATGAGAAGAAAGATCATGAAAGGCAAGTGTTTTGGGAGCAGATGAGTGAGTGTGTTGGTAGTTTTGATGCACGAGACCAGGTTATAGTGATGGGTGATTTGAATGCAAAGGTGAGTAATGTGGCAGTTGAGGGAGTAATTGGTGTACAAGGGGTGTTCAGTGTTGTAAATGGAAATGGTGAAAAGCTTATAGATTTATGTGCTGAAAAAGGACTGGTGATTGGGAATACCAGGTTTAAAAAGAGAGATATACATAAGTAATATGTATGTAAGTAGGAGAGATGGCCAGAGAGCCTTATTGGATTACGTGTTAATTGATAGGCACGCGAAAGAGAGACTTTTGGATGTTATTGTGCTGAGAGGTGCAACTAGAGGGATGTCTGATCATTATCTTGTGGAGGCAAAGGTGAAGATTTGTAGAAATTTTCAGAAAAGAAGAGAGAATGTTGGGGTGAAGAGGGTGGTGAGAGTAAGTGAGCTTGGGAAGGAGACTTGTGTGAGGAAGTACCAGGAGAGACTGAGTACAGAATGGAAATAGGTGAGAACAAAGGAGGTAAGGGGAGTGGGTGAGGAATGGGATGTATTTAGGGAAGCAGTGATGGCTTGCGCAAAAGATACTTGTGGCATGAGAAGCGTGGGAGGTGGGCAGATTAGAAAGGGTAGTGAGTGGTGGGATGAAGAAGGAAGATTATTAGTGAAAGAGAAGAGAGAGGCATTTGGACGATTTTTGCAGGGAAATAATGCAAATGAGTGGGAGATGTATAAAAGAAAGAGGCAGGAGGTCAAGAGAAAGGTGCAAGAGGTGAAAAAGAGGGCAAATGAGAGTTGGGGTAAGAATACCATTGAATTTTAGGGAGAATAAAAAGATGTTTTGGAAGGAGGTAAATAAAGTGCATAAGACAAGGGAAAAATGGGAACTTCAGTGAAGGGGGCTAATGAGGAGGTGATAACAAGTAGTGGTGATGTGAGAAGGAGATGGAGTGAGTATTTTGAAGGTTTGTTGAATGTGTTTGATGATAGAGTGGCAGATATAGGGTGTTTTGGTCGAGGTGGTGTGCAAGGTGAGAGGGTTAGGGAAAATGATTTGGTAAACAGAGAAGAGGTAGTAAAAGCTTTACGGAAGATGAAAGCTGGCAAGGCAGGGGGTTTGGATGGTATTGCAGTGGAATTTATTAAAAAGGGGGTGACTGTATTGTTGACTGGTTGGTAAGGTTATTTAATGTATGTATGACTCATGGTACGTGTAGGAAGAGAGGAAAGTGATTGGTTCTCAGTGAATGTAGGTTTGCGGCAGGGGTGTGTGATGTCTCCATGGTTGTTTAATTTGTTTATGGATGGGGTTGTTAGGGAGGTGAATGCAAGAGTTTTGGAAAGAGGGGCAAGAATGAAATCTGTTGTGGATGAGAGAGCTTGGGAAGTGAGTCAGTTGTTGTTCGCTGATGATACAGCGCTGGTGGCTGATTCATGTGAGAAACTGCAGAAGCTGGTGACTGAGTTTGGTAAAGTGTGTGAAAGAAGAAAGTTAAGAGTAAATGTGAATAAGAGCAAGGTAATTAGGTACAGTAGGGTTGAGGGTCAAGTCAATTGGGAGGTAAGTTTGAATGGAGAAAAAGTGGAGGAATTAAAGTGTTTTAGATATCTGCGAGTGGATCTGGCAGCGGATGGAACCATGGAAGCGGAAGTGAATCATAGGTTGGAGGAGGGAGTGAAAATCCTGGGAGCCTTGAAGAATGTGTGGAAGTCGAGAACATTATCTCGGAAAGCAAAAATGGGTATGTTTGAAGGAATAGTGGTTCCAGCAATGTTGTATGGTTGCGAGGCGTGGGCTATGGATAGAGTTGTGTGCAGGAGGGTGGATGTGCTGGAAATGAGATGTTTGAGGACAATGTGTGGTGTGAGGTGGTTTGAACGAGTAAGTAATGTAAGGGTAAGAGAGATGTGTGGAAATAAAAAGAGTGTGGTTGAGAGAGCAAAAGAGGGTGTTTTGAAATGGTTTGGGCACATGGAGAGAATGAGTGAGGAAAGATTGACCAAGAGGATATATGTGTCGGAGGTGGAGGGAACGAGGAGAAGTGGGAGACCAAATTGGAGGTGGAAAGATGGAGTGAAAAAGATTTTGTGTGATCGGGGCCTGAACATGCAGGAGGGTGAAAGGCAGGCAAGGAATAGTTAGAATTGGATCGATGTGGTATACCGGGGTTGACGTGCTGTCAGTGGATTGAATCAGGGCATGTGAAGTGTCTGAGGTAAACCATGGAACGCTGTGTGGGGCCTGGATGTGGAAAGGGAGCTGTGGTTTTGGGTATTATTGCATGACAACTAGAGACTGAGTGTGAACGAATGAGGCCTCTGTTGTCTTTTCCTAGCGCTACCCCGCACACATGAGGGGGGAGGGGGATGGTATTCCATGTGTGGTGAGGTGGCGATGGGAATGAATAAAGGCAGACAGTGTGAATTGTGTGCATGGGTATATATGTATGTGTCTGTGTGTATATATATGTGCACATTGAGATGTAGGGGTATGTATATTTGCGTGTGTGGACGTGTGTGTATATATACATGTGTATGGGGGTGGGTTGGGCCATTTCTTTTGTCTGTTTCCTTGCGCTACCTCGCAAACGCGGGAGACAGCAACAAAGCAAAATAAAAAATAAATAAATATATATATATATATATATATATATATATATATATATATATATATATATATATATATATATATATATATATATATGTATATATATGTATGTGTACGTTGAGATGTATGGGTGTGTATATGTGGTGTGTGTGGACGTGTGTGTGTATACATGTGTGTGTGGGTGGGTTGGGCCATTCTTTCGTCTGTTTCCTTGCGCTGCCTCGCTGGTGCGGGGGACGGCGACGGGGCAAAGTGGGTAAATAGATAAATATATATAGGGGAGAAAGAATACTTCCCACGTATTCCCTGCATGTCGTAGAAGGCGACTAAAAGGGAAGGGAGCGGGGGGCTGGAAATCCTCCCCTCTCATTTTTTTTTTAAATTTTCCAAAAGAAGGAACAGAGAAGGGGGCCATATGAGGATATTCCCTCAAAGGCCCAGTCCTCTGTTCTTAACGCTACCTCGCTAATGCGGGAAATGGCGAATAGTATGAAAAAAAAAAAAAATATATATATATATATATATATATATATATATATATATATATATATATATATATATATATATATATATATATATATATAATGTGACGTAATTATGTAGTATCATGTACTTGAGGTAGAGGTAAATTCTAAGTTCCATAGGAGTGACAAGATCTGGCCACTACCTAGATTGATGCTGATGAAGCAACATTATTGAATGGTGTAATATTCCTAGGAAAATTCTTTTGGTGAGGAAGGGTGGGTAGGATGGAGTTTGTTAGGAGTGATGTGACATACAGGGGTGACTGAACCAGGGCATGTGAAGCAGCCAGGGAAACTATGGAAATATCTTTGGGGCCTGCTTGTGGATAGAAGACATTGGTTATGTTGAAGTACAAGTGACACTTGGAGTATTGATGTGAGAAAATGTGTCCTGTCTTTGTTGTTCCTGGCGCTCCTTCACAAACATGAGAAACATCAGACAGGTATGAAAAAATGACAAACCATTAATTTTAGCCAATTAGCAAAGCATTAAAGTAGCAATATTTCTTTACTGGCATTTTTATGGACTTCTAATTCTAGTTGCTTATAAATGAATTTTAAACTTTATCAATCCAGGTGAGCTGTCCCTGGCAGAGTGGGTACTTTCTTGAAAAATATCAAATAAGAATGTAAAATTGAATTTGATTATGTTTTGAATTTACAGAAGCATAAGATTGGTATTTAATATATTTTACATTGAATTTACAGTGGCTAGAGAGAGAAGGAAGTGGAAGGTTGTGAAATTGGATTTGATTATATTTTTAGATTTACAACAGCATGATTGGTATTGAATATATTTTTCATTGAATTTACAGTGGTTAGAGAAGGAAGTGGAAGGTCAGTGACCCTGGCACAAGGCCAAACCTGCACTATGGCTGGCTAAGTCTTCTGTATTTTTATCATATGTATAAAAGACTTTCTTTTTTGTATTTGTCAGTTGTTCAGTATTCAGACTGTTTCTTATAAAAGTCTTAAGTAAGAATCGCGTCTTGCTGTTTTCTTCAGCAGCTGTTATGCATCCAGTCCATTCATTCACAATAGGTGGTTTTCAGTCATGATGTTGCATGACAAGTCCAATTCTTTCTGTTATAACACTTTATGCCTATTGTGTAGTACATACAGATTCACAGTCATGACCGTATCTTTGAGAATATTGTACATATCATCACTTCCATTTTTTCCCATTTTACTGTTTACATTAAATGTCATATCTTGAAAGAGGTTATACTGTGAGTGAAAAGTTCCCTTTGGCAAAGCTGTATCATTGGGACTACAGGCTTGTCAAAGAACTAACCCAAAAGGAGTCTGTTGGAAATCGTGTGGTCTTAGTTTGCAGGAGCCTTTGGAAAGAGGTCCTGGCTAACACCAGAACTCTTTCATACAGATTGGTTATCGGTTGATTATGAATGACAAGATGATGGAATATCCATAATACTAATTGGTCTCCTTATTTTCTTTTCCATCCTGATCATTTTTTCTATTTTCTTCCTTGTCATGTACTCTGCTTGTTTTCCGAATGTTTGTAGGTAATTGCATGAGTTTGTTTCTTGATGTTCACTTTTTTCTTTCATACATTTTCACTGTTTCTTATGTTAGTGAAGGAGTTCCAGGGACATACAAAAAATGCCCTCAGTTGCAGACATCCATTCTCAAGCTGTCGTTTGTAATGCATTAGAACCACAGCTCTTATCAACAACCAGGCCCCACAGACCTTTCCATGGTTTCCCCTGACCACTTCATATTCCCTGGTTCAGTTCATTGACAGCATGTTGCCACTTGTGTCCCACATCACTCTGGTTCACTGCATCCCATGCATGCATTACACCCTCCAGCATATTCAGGTCCAGAACACTTAAAGACCTTGTTCACTTCATTCTTCTGTTTCCAATTTGGTTTCCTTCTCCTTGTCCCCTCAACCTCACACATACAAATCCTCTTTTTCACCCTCTTCTTACTTATTCTTTCCAAATGGTTAAACCATTTTATCACACTCTTTTCAGTTTTATTAGCAATGCACTTTTTTATTAACACTTTTCTCTCTCAGCCTTTCATTTCAGAATTTAATCAACCCTCCTCACACTGTATAATGTTCTCAAGCATTTCATTTTAGACATATTCACCCTTTTCTGAACATGCTCATATATAGCCTATTCTTTACATCCATACAATACTGCCTGAACTACTGTACCGTGACACATATTCATCTATGGGCCACTCAGATAGTGACCCCTTTTTCTGCACATTTCCCATTACTCCCAGAACTCTCATTCCCTCACCCACTCTACGACTCTCTTCATCTCCCATGGTTCCATTTGGTGCCATGTCCACTCCAAGGTATCTAAAGCACATCACTTGCTCCAAGTTTTCTCCATTCAAGCTCACACTTCAAACCTCATACCTTGTATTTCTTTGCACTGTTATACCTAATAACCTTGCTCTTATTCACATTTACTGTCAGCTTAACCTTACACACATTTTCCCAAACTTAGACAATAACTTCTGCATTTTCTCATTTGAATCTGCCACTAGCACTTTCTTCAGCAAACAGCTGACTCCTCCCACCTTTGCAAAACCCTTGCATTTGTCTCCCTTTCCAACCCATCCATATGGAGATTAAACAACTATGGTGACATCATACACCCATGCTGCAGACCCAGCTTGACCTGGAACCATTTACCTTTCTCTCTACCTACTCAGACTTATGCCTTACTGTCTTAACACTCCTGATTGTTTCAGATAGCTTTCTTCTTACAAAATATTTGTAGAACCTTCCACAAACCATTTCTTATCAACCCCTCCATATCCGTAGATGCCATTAAGAAATCCATCTATTTCCGTAAGTATTTCCCATTCATTCTTCAAAGTATACACCTGATCCACACATTCTCTACTGCTCCTGATGCCACATTGTTTTTCGTCAGTTTGATGCTCTGTTCATGCCACCACCCTCAATCAGCCCTCTTCCATGCACCTTACCAGGTACGCTTGATGGACTTGTACCTCTGCAATTTGAATACCCATCTTTATACCCCTTGCTATTTGAATACACATCTTTGTACCCCTTGCCATTGTTCATATGCACTATACAGGGCTTCTGCTGATCTTCATGCATCTCCTAACTAATCAGTCAACAACACAGTTAACCCCATTCCTAAGATTTTCAATTGTAATTCCATCTACTTTGTCACATTTCATCTTAAGCAAGGATTTCAACTCTTCTTTTCACCAAACCACTTGCCATGACTATCATTTCACATACCTCAACAAACCATACATCCTTCATCTGTCTATCTATAAATATCTCTTGACACCTGTTCCAATTGGAACCCCCTCAAAGGGGTGGCCACAGCAGCAGAGTCTCCATGACTAAAGAACTCCAGTGTGCTTCTTAACCTTTAGTGCCTCACCCGTAATAGGCCACTGGCAGAGGGCAAGTCAAACATGATGTTTGCTGAGACTTGTATCTACTGTTCCTAGTGACTACTTTTATCTAATGATCGTACCTACTGCTTGTACCTAATGTTTCTACTTGATAATCCTGCCTAAATATTTAGTTCCTACATACTACATATACTGCTCCAACCATTTTGCCAAAAGGCAGGGCTAGTGCATAGTGCTCACCACAGGAAAATCTAGAGTTATGAAGAATGAGCTGCAAGTTAAGTGTTGTGAGCAGAATGCTATAGTCCACGTGTTAGTGATGCAGAAAGAAAAGACAGCTACCTTGGTCAGAGGAGTGCAACTTGACAACCACTAAAGTGCTGGCTAACTAAGCTGAGGTCACTAACCCTCCTGATACCCTGGCGGGTAATAATGGTAATATACCTCCCTGGTCATTGGCTGCCTACTAACTACTACTTACGTCTACCAGCCTTTCATCAAACACCTTCTACAGTCCTTCAGATTACTAATTTTATATCCTTTTCTCTTCATGTATGCTTGTGTCCACTTCTTCATTTGCCCACTTCACCAATATTCCCCCCCCCCCTTTTTTTTTTGTTTTTAAACAATTGACCTCATCGTAAAACATTTTCTTATCTCCCAGAAGTTTGCTGGCACTTGCTTACTTCAGATCTCATTTGCTGTCTTTTTCAGCTCTTCGCCCAAGCTCTTGACATCTTGCCACTTTATCTTGTATATCTCTGAATCACTCCCACTTCATCCTTGTAAGTAATTCTTGTCTGCCTCCCTTTTTCACCAGCAACTTAATTGTCATCCCAGTACTCTGTACTCTTTCTGATATGCCCGCTTCCCACCTTCTGTATACACTTGCACATTAGCACTGCTTCTCTAAATATCTCCCATTCCTTACCATCTCCCCTAGCTTCTCGTGCTGTTCTGCAGTTTTTTTTTTTTTGTTTTTTTTTTCCTTGTCCACACAAGCCTCTTTTCCAAGTACACATAATTACATTCACTACCCTCTTCCTACACATATCCTTTCCTTTTTTCTGTAAACCTATACGCATCTTCACATCTTCACCCTTACCTCCACCAGGTAATGATCAGACACCCCACCAGCCTGTCATTGAGTATGTAATTCAATAATGCCAGCTTACCATATTTTCTACTCCGTTTATGCTTTTGTATGTCCCTATTTGTAAAGCAAGGATTTCCAGTCACCATTCCTTTTTCACACACAACTCCACATGCTGTTTAGAAATTTCATTTACGTGACTGAATACCTCATGTTTCTCCGTTTATACCCACAACTGCCACACTACCCACTTTCACATTCATGTCTCCCATCACTTATACCCAGTTCTTTGTCAAGACTGTTCTCCAAGTGAGATATATTTTTTCCATACATTTTCACCATTTCCCGCATTAGCAAGGTAGCGTTGAGAACAGAGGCCTGAGCTTTAAAGGGAATATCCTCACTTAGCCCCCTTCTCTGTTCCTTCTTTTGGAAAATTGAAAATGCGAGGGGGAGGATTTCCAGCCCCCGTGCTCCCTCCCCTTTTAGTCGCCTTCTACAATATACTATATTATTATTATTTTGCTTTGTCGCTGTCTCCCGCGTTTGCGAGGTAGCGCAAGGAAACAGACGAAAGAAATGGCCCAACCCACCCCCCATACACATGTATATACATACACTTCCACACACGCAAATATACATACCTATACATCTCAATGTACACATATATATACACACACAGACACAAATATATATACCCATGCATACAATTCACACTGTCTGCCTTTATTCATTCCCATCGCCACCTCGCCACACATGGAATACCATCCCCCTCCCCCCTCATGTGTGCGAGGTAGCGCTAGGAAAAGACAACAAAGGCCCCATTCGTTCACAATCAGTCTCTAGATGTCATGCAATAATACCCGAAACCACAGCTCTCTTTCCACATCCAGGCCCCACACAACTTTCCATGGTTTACCCCAGACACTTCACATGCCCTGATTCAATCCACTGACAGCACGTCAACCCAGGTATACCACATCGATCCAATTCACTCTATTCCTTGCCCGCCTTTCACCCTCCTGCATGTTCAGGCCCCGATCACTCAAAATCTTTTTCACTCCATCTTTCCACCTCCAATTTGGTCTCCCACTTTTCGTTCCCTCCACCTCCGACACATATATCCTCTTGGTCAATCTTTCCTCACTCATTCTCTCCATGTGCCCAAACCATTTCAAAACACCCTCTTCTGCTCTCTCAACCACATTCTTTTTATTACCACACATCTCTCTTACCCTTTCATTACTTACTCAATCAAACCACTTCACACCACATATTGCCCTCAAACATCTCGTTTCCAGCACATCCACCCTCCTCCGCACAACTCTATATATAGCCCTCGCCTCGCAACCATATAACATTGTTGGAATCACTATTCCTTTAAACATACCCATTTTTGCTTTCTGTGTATGTATATGGATGTATACGTGAAAATGTATTGGTATGTATATGTGCATGTGTGGACGTGTATGTATATACATGTGTATGTGGGTGGGTTGGGCCATTCTTTCGTCTGTTTCCTTGTGCTACCTCGGTAATGCGGGAGACAGCAACAAAGTGATGGATAAATGAAATAGATATATATATATATATATATATATGTATATATATGCATAGTGACATTGTACAAAGGCAAAGGAGATAAGAGTGAGTGCTCAAATTACAGAGGTATAAGTTTGTTGAGTATTCCTGGGAAATGATATGGGAGGGTATTGATTGAGAGGGTGAAGGCATGTACAGACCATCAGATTGGGGAAGAGCAGTGTGGTTTCAGAAGTGGAAGACGATGTGTGAATCAGGTGTTTGCTTTGAAAAATGTTTTTGAGATATACTTAGAAAAGCAAATGGATTTGTATGTAGCATTTATGGATCTGGAGAAGGCATATGATAGAGTTGATAGAGATGCTCTTTGGAAGGTATTAAGAATATATGGTGTGGGAGGTAAGTTGTTAGAAGCAGTGAAAAGTTTTTATCGAGGATGTAAGGCATGTGTATGTGTAGGAAGAGAGGAAAGTGATTGGTTCTCAGTGAATGTTGGTTTGCGGCAGGGGTGTGTGATGTCTGTATGGTTATTTAATTTAGCTGGTGACAGAGTTTGGTTAAGTGCGTGAAAGAAGAAAGCTGAGAGTAAATGTGAATAAGAGCAAGGTTATTAGGTACAGTAGGGTTGAGGGACAAGTCAATTGGGAGGTAAGTTTGAATGGAGAAAAACTGGAGGAATTGAAGTGTTTTAGATATCTGAGAGTGGATTTGGCAGCGGATGGAACCATGGAAGCGGAAGTGAGTCACAGTGTGGGGAAGGGGGCAAAAGTTCTGGGAGCGTTGAAAAATGTGTGGAGAGGCGAGATCATTGTCCTGGAAAGCAAAGGTGGGTATGTTTTAAGGATTAGTGGTTCCAACAATGTTATATGGTTGCAAGGCGTGGGCTATAGATAGAGTTGTGCGTACAAGGGTGGATGTGTTGGAAATGAGATGTTTGTGGACAATGTATGGTGTAAGGTGTTTTGATCGAGTAAGTAATGAAAGGGTAAGAGAAATGTGTAGCAATTAAATGAGTGTGGTTGAGAGAGCAGAAGAGGGTGTTTTGAAATAGTTTGGTCATATGGAGAGAATGAGTGAGGAAAGATTGACCAAGAGGATATATGTGTCAGAGGTGGAGGGAATGAGGAGAAGTGGGAGACCAAATTGGAGGTGGAAAGATGGAGTGAAAAGGATTTTGAGCGATCAGGGCCTGAACATGGAGGAGGGTAAAAGGCTTGCAAGGAATAGATTGAATTGGAACGATGTGGTATACCGGGGTCAACATGCTGTCAGTGGATTGAACCAGGGCATGTGAAGCGTCTGGGGTAAACCATGGAAAGTTTTGTGGGGCCTGGATGTGGAAAGGGAGCTGTGGTTTCGGTGCATTATACATGACAGGTAGAGACTGAGTGTGAATGAATGTGGCCTTTGGTGTCTTTTCCTAGTGCTACCTCGCGTGCATGCGTGGGGAGGGGTTTGTCATTTCATGTGTGGCGGGGTGGCAGCGGGAATGAATAAAGGCAGCAAGTATGAATTATGTATATGTGTATGTATGTATATGTCTGTGTATGTATATATATATATGTATACGTTGGAATGTATAGGTATTTATATTTGCATGTGGACGTGTATGTATATGCATGTGTATGTGGGTGGGTTGGGCCATTCTTTCGTCTGTTCCTTGCGCTACCTTGCTAATGTGGGAGACAGCGACAAAGTATAATAAAATGAATAAAAGGATATTATATTTATTATGTTTAGTCATTGTCTCCCGCATTAGGGAGGTAGCGCAAGGAAACAGAAGAAAGAATTGCCCAACCCACCCACATACACATGCATATGCAGAAACAGCCACACACACACATATACATACACAGACATACAGGTCTTGATCGCTCAAAATCTTTTTCACTCCATCCTTCCACCTCCAATTTGGTCTCCTGCTTCTCCTTCTTCCCTTCACCTCTGACACATATATCCTCTTTGTCAATCTTTCCTCACTCATTCTCTCCATGTGTCCAAACCATTTCAACACACCCTCTTCTGCTCTCTCAACCAAACTCTTTTTATTACCACACATTTCTCTTACCCTTTCATTACTTACTCGATCAAACCACCTCACACTACATATCGTCCTTAAATAATGATCTTTTAAATGATGACTCAACATATTCAAAACTCAATAAGAATCCCTTAGAAGCAGTTAATTCCCATTTCAATAAAAAAACTGAAGTTGTTGAAAGGTAATGGTTTTCTTATCAAAAGTTTGTCATCTTTGTCCCTTTCATTGCCATATATGTATGGACTTATCAAAACACACAAACAAAATTTTCCAGCAAGATGTATAGTGAGTTCAGTATGTGTGATGTCTCCATGGTTGTTTAATTTGTTTATGGATGGGTCGTAAGGGAGGTGAATGCAAGAGTATTGGAAAAAGGGGCAAGTATGCAGTCTGTTGTGGATGAGAGAGCTTGGGAAGTGAGTCGGTTGTTGTTCGCTGATGATACAGTGCTGGTGGCTGATTCATGTGAGAAACTGCAGAAGCTGGTGACTGAGTTTGGTAAAGTGTGTGGAAGAAGAAAGTTAAGAGTAAATGTGAATAAGATCAAGGTTATTAGGTACAGTAGGATTGAGGGTCAAGTCAATTGGGAGGTAAGTTTGAATGGAGAAAAACTGGAGGAAGTAAAGTGTTTTAGATATCTGGGAGTGGATCTGGCAGCGGATGGAACCATGGAAGCGGAAGTGAATCATAGGGTGGGGAAGGGGGCGAAAATCCTGAGAGCCTTTAAGAATGTTTGGAAGTCGAGAACATTATCTCGGAAAGCAAAAGTGGGTATGTTTGAAGGAATAGTGGTTCCAACAATGTTGTATGGTTGCGAGGCGTGGGCTATGGATAGAGTTGTGCGCAGGAGGGTGAATGTGCTGGAAATGAGATGTTTGAGGACAGTGTGTGGTGTGAGGTGGTTTGATCGAGTAAGTAATGTAAGGGTAAGAGAGATGTGTGGAAATAAAAAGAGCATGGTTGAGAGAGCAGAAGAGGGTGTTTTGAAATGGTTTGGGCACATGGAGAGAATGAGTGAGGAAAGATTGACCAAGAGGATATATGTGTCGGAGGTGGAGGGAACGAGGAGAAGTGGGAGACCAAATTGGAGGTGGAAAGATGGAGTGAAAAAGATTTTGTGTGATCGGGGCCTGAACATGCAGGAGGGTGAAAGGCGGGCAAGGAATAGAGTGAATTGGATCGATGTGGTATACCGGGGTTGACGTGCTGTCAGTGGATTGAATCAGGGCATGTGAAGCATCTGGGGTAAACCATGGAAAGTTGTGTGGGGCCTGGATGTGGAAAGGGAGCTGTGGTTTCGGGTATTATTGCATGACAGCTAGAGACTGAGTGTGAACGAATGGAGCCTTTGTTGTCTTTTCCTAGCGCTACATCGCACACATGAGGGGGGAGGGGGATGGTATTCCATGTGTGGCGAGGTGGCGATGGGAATGAATAAAGGCAGACAGTGTGAATTGTGTGCATGGGTATATATGTATGTGTCTGTGTGTGTATATATATGTGTACATTGAGATGTATAGGTATGTATATTTGTGTGTGTGGACGTGTATGTATATACATGTGTATGGGGGTGGGTTGGGCCATTTCTTTCGTCTGTTTCCTTGCGCTACCTCGCAAATACGGGAGACAGCAACAAAGCAAAATAAATAAAATGAAAATAAATATATACATACATGTTAATGAATTGCAACGTCTTGAGTTTGTATTCCCAGCGAAAAGTTACATTTAGCAAAGTTTGTATCATTGGGAGCACAGTCTTGTCAATGAACTTTACACTCCAAAGGACTTCACATTTCCCTGTTAATAGAAGTAGAGCAGACTTGGACTTTAGGAGCCTCTGGAAAGAGATCCTGGATAACACCAAGACTCATGAAAATTGGTCCTGGGGAAATTATGCATGAAATAGAAAAAATCCTCCCAAATTATTTTTCTTTTTCCAGATGATTAGAGGTGCATCAACCTTTAACTTTTTGTTTGCTATCCAGTGATAAGGTGTAAAGTTTACATGGTATTACTTTAAACGTTGGGAAGTAACAACGGAGATACATCCATTTTTGGTAAAACAGCATATCCTTGAAGATTACTGAGCTATACCTTTTGCCTACCCTGGTGTTATTTGAACTTAATTCTGAACTTTTAGATTGAATGGCCATTCAGTTGAATTGAGTATATGTAGGCATGCCAGCACCTGTTGGGCAGATAACCAGGCTTTCAGAACATGATTGGCCCAGCCCTGTAACTTGTATTATGATTGGTGGAAGCTCCTAATTTCTTGGTAAGTTCATTGATAGGTTATTGTCCAGTTAGAACGTAGCTTAGTTGACAAGGTAGAGTTTCTAGAACATATGCTACTTACAACACAGAGAGAAGTCTCTCCTTTATTTAAACCAGTTTTCTCCCCAGAGGACAGACTGTTGTCTTTGTAGTAGCAGTGTCATTGTTAGCACTTGCCATTTATGTATCATAATCATGTTTTAAGTTTTTCAGATTTGGTTGTTGGTACTGTATGTATATCAACACTTAAGTTATCTATGAAAATGTGAGTCGTTATTGTCCGTGATAGATTTTATTTTCATGGATATAAGCAGGTGAATTGTGATTGAACTTCAGTTTTTGAATTGTATGATGTATGATAAAGAATGGCTTTTTGGTAATCTGAAGTAATTTTACCTTTCTTTTTATAGCTACTTTGTTTGACTTTGTTTAAGGAATTCTATGTGAATGTAGTTTATTTCACTATCGGTGATAGTGTATATTTTCGGAAGTGCAAATTTTAAATGATTTCTCTTGTTGTAACATGGGATATGTAATGGAGAAAGATATTGTATGTTGTCTTGAAAAGATGAAATTTGTCTCCATTAATTGTGAAAACTTCTCGTAAATGCAGTGATATCAAACATGGAAGTTTTGGTTTACTTGAAATTCAAAATTGTCATTAGAACCTTCAAGTTGATCTTTTCAAGTACAGTTTTTCCTTCTCAACTACTTATCCTGAGTAATTTCCAAGTAAATCTATGTCTAACAATAAAACAGTATATGGGTTTGCTGCGTACAAAACAAATAGCCATCGTCTATTTGATGTAATACGATTTTTATCAATGCCTGTTATCATAGAGGATTAGGGTTCAGATAGCTTGAATACGTGGTTGTGTCGTAACTGGCAAGCTTGAACCTCTGCAGTTTCACAAAAAGTATTTGATGGTTTTTACTGTAGATGAAATATTCTTCAGAAATCATGATGAGATACAAACTTGCCAGGAAGTCACATATATATTGTCCGTTGTCAGTCTCTAGTCCTCATCTTTCCATTTTAAACGTTTGTAATCCCTGTATCTTCATGTATGTACTGACAAATTTAATGCAAGGTTAGAGAGATGTCAGGGCACTGATGGTACTGACAGAAAGCTTTACATTGTTTTATATCTTGTAATGTTAGAGTAATATTTTTAGGGTAAAAAGTGTATGTTATTATTGGGTTAAAGTGTGAAACACTGTATGAAAGCTTTAAACCATTTATGTTTGTTTACCTAGAACTCTATTGCTCAAAGTAACTCAGTTTGATTAAGCTTTATAAGGTAACATGAGTAATAAATGATATTTGTGTGAATTACTGAAACCCAGCTTCCTTTCAGTGTTGGGTAGATTTTAATATTATAGATATTTTTATTGGACTTTAATGTACAGTTTGCTTGCTTCTTGAAAAGGTTTGTGTTTTATGGTTTCTTGGGACTGCAGAAGCAATGTTCTAATTTTGGGTACTCTGTGTACCTGCTGCTTGGTGCCTCAGTGTCCTGATAGCTTCAGATGTTGGTGTTGTAGCTTTAGATGATAATGTTTAGCATACGGAACTATTGAGTGATTGCAGTGGACTCCTTGGTGAGTTTCATTGTGCCATGGCATTCTGTTCAATGCATTTTATAGTCTCACGTATGGAAATTAATTGATATCTATTAATAAATGAACCTAACTTAGATATATAGATTTTATTGTATCCTTGTGTAAAATAATGTTTATATTAGCAGTGGGAAACATCATAATTGCTGAGCTAGAGTGTAAATTTGTGATGTGATTAGGGGATGAGTATTTGATTACTAAATTCTTTTATTCCATTTTTTGTAGTAATTGTCCTATGTTATTTAGTTATGTTTATTATTTACCTGTGTGGTGATATGGTTTTCTTTAACAATAAAAGGAAATTAAAACAACAATTTTGACGTTATTTTTTCAGTAGATGGTAATAATAAAGATGAATTTACAAAGCTACTGTTATTAGATCTTTTGTGAACATAGGTGTTACAGAGTTCTGAAAATATGATTGATTATACTTCTCGAATGTATACTAAAGACTTACTTTAATAGTCTAATGTACACAAAAAACTTATTTTAATGCACTCTTTACTCCTGTCTGTATGCTAACAGAAACAGTAATGATGTTTATTTACAGAAGTAACAATAAATGCTCTCTCTATATGGTTTTGGGATGACTCCCATGAGAGTAGGTAAGGTGGGATTTATGGGATGTGCATTGATGAGTTGAAAAGATTGTCTTGTAAATGATAAAGAAAAATATATGAAAAGGAATAGCAAGTAGATGATAGGTAATCAAAATGGTAGTCTAGATTTTTGCAGTATAGGATTGATAGGGTGTTGAGAGAAATGAGGTGGGTGAAAGCAAGTAGTTTGTTGATTGAAAATGAATTTTGCATTTTTATGACTCTATTGTCACACTTCCAGTATGGTCCTACCCCTTCGTGCTCTACACACACTTCTGTGCAACAGCACTATCCCCCTTCCACTCAAACCATTCCATCACCATCCACCAGTCCCCATGCAGGAAGAAAACCTTCACCCCTGTCTCACACTTGAACAACAACCCATACTTATATATCCCTCTTCCATCACTAGACACCACAGTGACAAAATATTCATGAAGAAATTGATATTTTATTTTCCATACTTGTTCACCCTTTGTCATATTAGCAAGGTAGTGCCAGGAATAGATGAAGAAATAGCCTCATATGCTCATTTCGATAGCTATCTTGTATAATGCACCAAAATCACAGCCACCTACCCATAAACAAGCAACCTAGACCTTTCTGTGGTTTCCACAGGCTGCTTTATAAGCTCTGGTTTAGTCCATTAACAGCACATTGTCCCCTGTATACCACATTACTCAAATTCACTCTTTATCTTGTGCACACTTTACACCCTAGTGCATGTTTAGGCCCCCTAAACACTCCAACCTTCCATCATCAATTTAGCTTCCCTTCCTTGACCCTTCCATTCATGACATATAATCCTTTTTGTCAACTCCTCCAATTATTTTTTTTTAGATGTCCAAACTGTTTAAGCACACACACTTAAGATTTCTCGACCGTACTCTTCTTATTACTGCACCTTATCATTCCTTACTTGAGCAACCTTTTTCATATCTTGTATTATCCTCAAACATTTCATTTCCAACTCATTCACCTTCTTTTATGCATTCTTATCTATAGCCCATGCCTTGCATTCATACAAAACCATCAAGACTACCATACCTTCAGATGTACCCATCTTCACCTTTGTAGATAGTGACCTCTATTTCCACACATTATTCAGTACTCCCAAGACCTTTTTGGCCAATCTCCCATCCTGTGACTCACTTCATCTCCCATGGTTCCATTTGCTGCCATGTCCACTTCTAGGTATGTGAAATGCTAAATGTTTTCCAAGTTCTATTCAAACACTCACCCCAACAAACTTGTCTCTCTCCACTGCAAAACCAATTAACCTTGCTTTGATTCACATCTCTTAGCAGTTTATTACTTTCACATACTTTCCCAAACTCTGTATCTGATTCATATCTGCCACCAGCACCATTTCATCAGCAAACAAGTAACTTGCCTACCAGCCCCCACCCAAACATACTTCATACTTGTCTCTCGAGAACCCTTGCATTTACCTCTCTCATTAATCTTCATTACCTACATTATATCTCGCATTTTTTTTTATTTATACAACCATTTTTAATGTATATATCAAGAGGTGCATATATATATATATATATATATATATATATATATATATATATATATATATATATATATATATATTTATTTATTTATTTATTTTTTATTTATTATACTTTGTCGCTGTCTCCCGCGTTTGCGAGGTAGCGCAAGGAAACAGACGAAAGAAATGGCCCAACCCCCCCATACACATGTATATACATACGTCCACACACGCAAATATACATACCTACACAGCTTTCCATGCCTTGATTCAATCCACTGACAGCACGTCAACCCCGGTATACCACATCGCTCCAATTCACTCTATTCCTTGCCCGCCTTTCACCCTCCTGCATGTTCAGGCCCCGATCACACAAAATCTTTTTCACTCCATCTTTCCACCTCCAATTTGGTCTCCCTCTTCTCCTTGTTCCCTCCACCTCCGACACATATATCCTCTTGGTCAATCTTTCCTCACTCATCCTCTCCATGTGCCCAAACCACTTCAAAACACCCTCTTCTGCTCTCTCAACCACGCTCTTTTTATTTCCACACATCTCTCTTACCCTTACGTTACTCACTCGATCAAACCACCTCACACCACACATTGTCCTCAAACATCTCATTTCCAGCACATCCATCCTCCTGCGCACAACTCTATCCATAGCCCACGCCTTGCAACCATACAGCATTGTTGGAACCACTATTCCTTCAAACATACCCATTTTTGCTTTCCGAGATAATGTTCGCGACTTCCACACATTCTTCAAGGCCCCCAGAATTTTCGCCCCCTCCCCCACCCTATGATCCACTTCCGCTTCCATGGTTCCATCCGCTGCCAGATCCACTCCCAGATATCTAAAACACTTCACTTCCTCCAGTTTTTCTCCATTCAAACTCACCTCCCAATTGACTTGACCCTCAACCCTACTGTACCTAATAACCTTGCTCTTATTCACTTTTACTCTTAACTTTCTTCTTCCACACACTTTACCAAACTCAGTCACCAGTATTGAGTATTGAGTATTCCTGGTAAATTATATGGGAGGGTATTGATTGAGAGGGTGAAGGCATGTACAGAGCATCAGATTGGGGAAGAGCAGTGTGGTTTCAGAAGTGGTAGAGGATGTGTGGATCAGGTGTTTGCTTTGAAGAATGTATGTGAGAAATACTTAGAAAAGCAAATGGATTTGTATGTAGCATTTATGGATCTGGAGAAGGCATATGATAGAGTTGATAGAGATGCTCTGTGGAAGGTATTAAGAATATATGGTGTGGGAGGAAAGTTGTTAGAAGCAGTGAAAAGTTTTTATCGAGGATGTAAGGCATGTGTACGTGTAGGAAGAGAGGAAAGTGATTGGTTCTCAGTGAATGTAGGTTTGCGGCAGGGGTGTGTGATGTCTCCATGGTTGTTTAATTTGTTTATGGATGGGGTTGTTAGGGAGGTAAATGCAAGAGTTTTGGAAAGAGGGGCAAGTATGAAGTCTGTTGGGGATGAGAGAGCTTGGGAAGTGAGTCAGTTGTTGTTCGCTGATGATACAGCGCTGGTGGCTGATTCATGTGAGAAACTGCAGATTATATATATATATATATATATATATATATATATATATATATATATATATATATATATATATATATATATATACAACCATTTTTAAGAATGTATATATCAAGAGGTGCATATATATATATATATATATATATATATATATTTTTTTTTTTTTTATTATACTTTGTCGCTGTCTCCCGCGTTTGCGAGGTAGCGCAAGGAAACAGACGAAAGAAATGGCCCAACCCCCCCCCATACACATGTATATACATACGTCCACACACGCAAATATACATACCTACACAGCTTTCCATGGTTTACCCCAGACGCTTCACATGCCTTGATTCAATCCACTGACAGCACGTCAACCCCGGTATGCCACATTGCTCCAATTCACTCTATTCCTTGCCCTCCTTTCACCCTCCTGCATGTTCAGGCCCCGATCACACAAAATCTTTTTCACTCCATCTTTCCACCTCCAATTTGGTCTCCCTCTTCTCCTTGTTCCCTCCACCTCCGACACATATATCCTCTTGGTCAATCTTTCCTCACTCATCCTCTCCATGTGCCCAAACCACTTCAAAACACCCTCTTCTGCTCTCTCAACCACGCTCTTTTTATTTCCACACATCTCTCTTACCCTTACGTTACTCACTCGATCAAACCACCTCACACCACACATTGTCCTCAAACATCTCATTTCCAGCACATCCATCCTCCTGCGCACAACTCTATCCATAGCCCACGCCTCGCAACCATACAACATTGTTGGAACCACTATTCCTTCAAACATACCCATTTTTGCTTTCCGAGATAATGTTCTCGACTTCCACACATTCTTCAAGGCCCCCAGAATTTTCGCCCCCTCCCCCACCCTATGATCCACTTCCGCTTCCATGGTTCCATCCGTTGCCAGATCCACTCCCAGATATCTAAAACACTTCACATCCTCCAGTTTTTCTCCATTCAAACTCACCTCCCAATTGACTTGACCCTCAACCCTAGTGTACCTAATAACCTTGCTCATTCACATTTACTCTTAACTTTCTTCTTCCACACACTTTACCAAACTCAGTCACCAGCTTCTGCAGTTTCTCACATGAATCAGCCAACAGTGCTGTATCATCAGCGAACAACAACTGACTCACTTCCCAAGCTCTCTCATCCCCAACAGACTTCATACTTGCCCCTCTTTCCAAAACTCTTGCATTTACCTCCCTAACAACCCCATCCATAAACAAATTAAACAACCATGGAGACATCACACACCCCTGCCGCAAACCTACATTCACTGAGAACCAATCACTTTCCTCTCTTCCTACACGTACACATGCCTTACATCCTTGATAAAAACTTTTCACTGCTTCTAACAACTTTCCTCCCTCACCATATATTCTTAATACCTTCCACAGAGCATCTCTATCAACTCTATCATATGCCTTCTCCAGATCCATAAATGATACATACAAATCCATTTGCTTTTCTAAGTATTTCTCACATACATTCTTCAAAGCAAACACATGATCCACACATCCTCTACCACTTCTGAAACCACACTTCTCTTCCCCAATCTGATGCTCTGTACATGCCTTCACCCTCTCAATCAATACCCTCCCATATAATTTACCAGGAATACTCAACAAACTTATACCTCTGTAATTTGAGCACTCACTCTTATCCCCTTTGCCTTTGTACAATGGCACTATGCACGCATTCCGCCAATCCTCAGGCACCTCACCATGAGTCATACATACATTAAATAACCTTACCAACCAGTCAACAATACAGTCACCCCCTTTTTTAATAAATTCCACTGCAATACCATCCAAACCTGCTGCCTTGCCGGCTTTCATCTTCCGCAAAGCTTTCACTACCTCTTCTCTGTTTACCAAATCATTTTCCCTAACCCTCTCACTTTGCACACCACCTCGACCAAAACACCCTATATCTGCCACTCTATCATCAAACACATTCAACAAACCTTCAAAATACTCACTCCATCTCCTTCTCACATCACCACTACTTGTTATCACCTCCCCATTTGCGCCCTTCACTGAAGTTCCCATTTGCTCCCTTGTCTTACGCACTTTATTTACCTCCTTCCAGAACATCTTTTTATTCTCCCTAAAATTTAATGATACTCTCTCACCCCAACTCTCATTTGCCCTTTTTTTCACCTCTTGCACCTTTCTCTTGACCTCCTGTCTCTTTCTTTTATACATCTCCCACTCAATTGCATTTTTTCCCTGCAAAAATCGTCCAAATGCCTCTCTCTTCTCTTTCACTAATACTCTTACTTCTTCATCCCACCACTCACTACCCTTTCTAATCAACCCACCTCCCACTCTTCTCATGCCACAAGCATATATATATATATATATATATATATATATATATATATATATATATATATATATATATATATATATCATCCCTGGGGATAGGGGAGAAAGAATACTTCCCACGTATTCCCTGCGTGTCGTAGAAGGCGACTAAAAGGGGAGGGAGCGGGGGGCTGGAAATCCTCCCCTCTCGTTTTTTTTTAATTTTCCAAAAGAAGGAACAGAGAATTGGGCCAGGTGAGGGTATTCCCTCAAGGCCCAGTCCTCTGTTCTTAACGCTACCTCGCTTATGCGGGAAATGGCGAATAGTTTGAAAGAAAAAAAAGAAAAGATATATATTTTTTTTTTTTTTTTTTTTTTTTTATAATTTGTCGCTGTCTCCCGCGTTTGCGAGGTAGCGCAAGGAAACAGACGAAAGAAATGGCCCAACCCCCCCCCCCCCCCATACACATGTACATACACACGTCCACACACGCAAATATACATACCTACACAGCTTTCCATGGTTTACCCCAGACGCTTCACATGCCTTGATTCAATCCACTGACAGCACGTCAACCCCTGTATACCACATCGCTCCAATTCACTCTATTCCTTGCCCTCCTTTCACCCTCCTGCATGTTCAGGCCCCGATCACACAAAATCTTTTTCACTCCATCTTTCCACCTCCAATTTGGTCTCCCTCTTCTCCTCGTTCCCTCCACCTCCGACACATATATCCTCTTGGTCAATCTTTCCTCACTCATTCTCTCCATGTGCCCAAACCATTTCAAAACACCCTCTTCTGCTCTCTCAACCACGCTCTTTTTATTTCCACACATCTCTCTTACCCTTACGTTACTTACTCGATCAAACCACCTCACACCACACATTGTCCTCAAACATCTCATTTCCAGCACATCCATCCTCCTGCGCGCAACTCTATCCATAGCCCACGCCTCGCAACCATACAGCATTGTTGGAACCACTATTCCTTCAAACATACCCATTTTTGCTTTCCGAGATAATGTTCTCGACTTCCACACATTTTTCAAGGCTCCCAAAATTTTCGCCCCCTCCCCCACCCTATGATCCACTTCCGCTTCCATATATATATATATATATATATATATATATATATATATATATATATGCTTGTATACATGGGGTGTTCAGTGTTGTAAATGGAAATGGTGAAGAGCTTGTAGATTTATGTGCTGAAAAAGGACTGATGATTGGGAATACCTGGTTTAAAAAGCGAGATATACATAAGTATACTTATGTAAGTAGGAGAGATGGACAGAGAGCGCTATTGGATTACGTGTTAATTGATAGGCGTGCGAAAGAGAGACTTTTGGATGTTAATGTGCTGAGAGGTGCAACTAGAGGGATGTCTGATCATTATCTTGTGGAGGCTAAGGTGAAGATTTGTATGGGTTTTCAGAAAAGAAGAGTGAATGTTGGGGTGAAGAGGGTGGTGAGAGTAAGTGAGCTTGGGAAGGAGACCTGTGTGAGGAAGTACCAGGAGAGACTGAGTACAGAATGGAAAAAGGTGAGAACAATGGAAGTAAGGGGAGTGGGGGAGGAATGGGATGTATTTAGGGAATCAGTGATGGATTGCGCAAAAGATGCTTGTGGCATGAGAAGAGTAGGAGGTGGGTTGATTAGAAAGGGTAGTGAGTGGTGGGATGAAGAAGTAAGATTATTAGTGAAAGAGAAGAGAGAGGCATTTGGACGATTTTTGCAGGGAAAAAATGCAATTGAGTGGGAGATGTATAAAAGAAAGAGACAGGAGGTCAAGAGAAAGGTGCAAGAGGTGAAAAAAAGGGCAAATGAGAGTTGGGGTGAGAGAGTATCATTAAATTTTAGGGAGAATAAAAAGATGTTCTGGAAGGAGGTAAATAAAGTGCATAAGACAAGGGAGCAAATGGGAACTTCAGTGAAGGGCGCAAATGGGGAGGTGATAACAAGTAGTGGTGATGTGAGAAGGAGATGGAGTGAGTATTTTGAAGGTTTGTTGAATGTGTTTGATGATAGAGTGGCAGATATAGGGTGTTTTGGTCGAGGTGGTGTGCAAAGTGAGAGGGTTAGGGAAAATGATTTGGTAAACAGAGAAGAGGTAGTGAAAGCTTTGCGGAAGATGACAGCCGGCAAGGCAGCAGGTTTGGATGGTATTGCAGTGGAATTTATTAAAAAAGGGGGTGACTGTATTGTTGACTGGTTGGTAAGGTTATTTAATGTATGTATGACTCAAGGTGAGGTGCCTGAGGATTGGCAGAATGCGTGCATAGTGCCATTGTACAAAGGCAAAGGGGATAAGAGTGAGTGCTCAAATTACAGAGGTATAAGTTTGTTGAGTATTCCTGGTAAATTATATGGGAGGGTATTGATTGAGAGGGTGAAGGCATGTACAGAGCATCAGATTGGGGAAGAGCAGTGTGGTTTCAGAAGTGGTAGAGGATGTGTGGATCAGGTGTTTGCTTTGAAGAATGTATGTGAGAAATACTTGGAAAAGCAAATGGATTTGTATGTAGCATTTATGGATCTGGAGAAGGCATATGATAGAGTTGATAGAGATGCTCTGTGGAAGGTATTAAGAATATATGGTGTGGGAGGAAAGTTGTTAGAAGCAGTGAAAAGTTTTTATCGAGGATGTAAGGCATGTGTACGTGTAGGAAGAGAGGAAAGTGATTGGTTCTCAGTGAATGTAGGTTTGCGGCAGGGGTGTGTGATGTCTCCATGGTTGTTTAATTTGTTTATGGATGGGGTTGTTAGGGAGGTAAATGCAAGAGTTTTGGAAAGAGGGGCAAGTATGAAGTCTGTTGGGGATGAGAGAGCTTGGGAAGTGAGTCAGTTGTTGTTCGCTGATGATACAGCGCTGGTGGCTGATTCATGTGAGAAACTGCAGAAGCTGGTGACTGAGTTTGGTAAAGTGTGTGGATGAAGAAAGTTAAGAGTAAATGTGAATAAGAGCAAGGTTATTTGGTACAGTGGGGTTGAGGGTCAGGTCAATTGGGAGGTGAGTTTGAATGGAGAAAAACTGGAGGAAGTGAAGTGTTTTAGATATCTGGGAGTGGATCTGGCAGCGGATGGAACCATGGAAGCATAAGTGGATCATAGGGTGGGGGAGGGGGCGAAAATTCTGGGGGCCTTGAAGAATGTGTGGAAGTCGAGAACATTATCTCGGAAAGCAAAAATGGGTATGTTTGAAGAAATAGTGGTTCCAACAATGTTGTATGGTTGCGAGGCGTGGGCTATGGATAGAGTTGTGCGCAGGAGGATGGATGTGCTGGAAATGAGATGTTTGAGGACAATGTGTGGTGTGAGGTGGTTTGATCGAGTGAGTAACGTAAGGGTAAGAGAGATGTGTGGAAATAAAAAGAGCGTGGTTGAGAGAGCAGAAGAGGGTGTTTTGAAGTGGTTTGGGCACATGGAGAGAATGAGTGAGGAAAGATTGACCAAGAGGATATATGTGTCGGAGGTGGAGGGAACGAGGAGAAGAGGGAGACCAAATTGGAGGTGGAAAGATGGAGTGAAAAAGATTTTGTGTGATCGGGGCCTGAACATGCAGGAGGGTGAAAGGAGGGCAAGGAATAGAGTGAATTGGAGCGATGTGGTATACTGGGGTTGACGTGCTGTCAGTGGATTGAATCAAGGCATGTGAAGCGTCTGGGGTAAACCATGGAAAGCTGTGTAGGTATGTATATTTGCGTGTGTGGACGTATGTATATACATGTGTATGGGGGGGTTGGGCCATTTCTTTCGTCTGTTTCCTTGCGCTACCTCGCAAACGCGGGAGACAGCGACAAAGTATAATAAAAAAAAATAAAAAATATTTTTTTGTGTGTGTGAGTGCGTGTGTATGTGTGGCACATAAAGCTAGAAAATGGATATGAGTAAATGCAGCATTTCTTTGTCCGTTCTTGGCACTTCCTAGCTGATGCGGGAAGCAATGAACAATTACAAATATCATATATATATATATGTATATATATATATATATATTTTTTTTTTTTCCGCTGTCTCCCGCGTTTGCGAGGTAGCGCAAGGAAACAGACGAAAGAAATGGCCCAACGCACCCCCATGCACATGTATATACATACGTCCACACACGCAAATATACATACCTACACAGCTTTCCATGGTTTACCCCAGACGCTTCACATGCCCTGTTCAATCCACTGACAGCACGTCAACCCCGGTATACCACATCGATCCAATTCACTCTATTCCTTGCCCTCCTTTCACCCTCCTGCATGTTCAGGCCCCGATCACACAAAATCTTTTTCACTCCATCTTTCACCTCCAATTTGGTCTCCCACTTCTCGTTCCCTCCACCTCCGACACATATATCCTCTTGGTCAATCTTTCCTCACTCATCCTCTCCATGTGCCCAAACCATTTCAAAACACCTTCTTCTGCTCTCTCAACCACACTCTTTTTATTTCCACACATCTCTCTTACCCTTACGTTACTTACTCGATCAAACCACCTCACACCACACATTGTCCTCAAACATCTCATTTCCAGCACATCCATCCTCCTGCGCACAACTCTATCCATAGCCCACGCCTCGCAACCATACAACATTGTTGGAACCACTATTCCTTCAAACATAACCATTTTTGCTTTCCGAGATAATGTTTTCGACTTCCACACATTCTTCAAGGCTCCCAGGATTTTCGCTCCCTCCCCCGCCCTATGATCCACTTCCACTTCCATGGTTCCATCCGCTGCCAGATCCACTCCCAGATATCTAAAACACTTTACTTCCTCCAGTTTTTCTCCATTCAAACTTACCTCCCAATTGACTTGACCCTCAACCCTACTGTACCTAATAACCTTGCTCTTATTCACATTTACTCTCGGCTTTCTTCTTTCACACACTTTACCAAACTCAGTCACCAGCTTCTGCAGTTTCTCACATGAATCAGCCACCAGCGCTGTATCATCAGCGAACAACTACTGACTCACTTCCCAAGCTCTCTCATCCCCAACAGACTTCATACTTGCCCGTCTTTCCAAAACTCTTGCATTTACCTCCCTAACAACCCCATCCATAAACAAATTAAACAACCATGGAGACATCACACACCCCTGCCGCAAACCTACATTCACTGAGAACCAATCACTTTCCTCTCTTCCTACACGTACATATGCCTTACATCCTCGATAAAAACTTTTCACTGCTTCTAACAACTTGCCTCCCACACCATATATTCTTAATACCTTCCACAGAGCATCTCTATCAACTCTATCATATGCCTTCTCCAGATCCATAAATGCTACATACAAATCCATTTGCTTTTCTAAGTATTTCTCACATACATTCTTCAAAGCAAACACCAGATCCACACATCCTCTACCACTTCTGAAACCACACTGCTCTTCCCCAATCTGATGCTCTGTACATGCCTTTACCCTCTCAATCAATACCCTCCCATATAATTTACCAGGAATACTCAACAAACTTATACCTCTGTAATTTGAGTACTCACTCTTATCCCCTTTACCTTTGTACAATGGCACTATGCGCGCATTCCGCCAATCCTCGGGCACCTCACCATGAGTCATACATACATTAAATAACCTTACCAACCAGTCAATAATACAGTCACCCCCTTTTTTAATAAATTCCACTGCAATACCATCCAAACCTGCTGCCTTGCCAGCTTTCATCTTCCACAAAGCTTTTACTACCTCTTCTCTGTTTACCAAATCATTTTCCCTAACCCTCTCACTTTGCACACCACCTCGACCAAAACATCCTATATCTACCACTCTATCATCAAACACATTCAACAAACCTTCAAAATAGTCACTCCATCTCCTTCTCACATCACCACTACTTGTTATCACCTCCCCATTTGCACCCTTCGCTGAAGTTCCCATTTGCTCCCTTGTCTTACGCACTTTATTTACCTCCTTCCAGAACATCTTTTTATTCTCCCTAAAATTTTATGATACTCTCTCACCCCAACTCTCATTTGCCCTCTTTTTCACCTCTTGCACCTTTCTCTTGACCTCCTGTCTCTTTCTTTTATACATCTCCCACTCAGTTGCATTTTTTCCGTGCAAAAATCGTCCAAATGCCTCTCTCTTCTCTTTCACTAATAATCTTGCTTCTTCATCCCACCACTCACTACCCTTTCTAATCAACCCACCTCCCACTCTTCTCATGCCACAAGCATCTTTTGCGCAATCCATCACTGATTCTCTAAATACATCCCATTCCTCCCCCACTCCCCTTTCTTCCATTGTTCTCACCTTTCTCCATTCTGTACTCAGTCTCTCCTGGTACTTCCTCACACAAGTCTCCTTCCCAAGCTCACTTACTCTCACCACCCTCTTCACCCCAACATTCACTCTTCTTTTCTGAAAACCCATACAAATCTTCACCTTAGCCTCCACAAGATAATGATCAGACATCCCTCCAGTTGCACCTCTCAGCACATTAACATCCAAAAGTCTCTCTTTCGCGCGCTTGTCAACACGTAATCCAATAACGCTCTCTGGCCATCTCTCCTACTTTCATACGTATACTTATGTATATCTCGCTTTTTAAACCAGGTATTCCCAATCACCAGTCCTTTTTCAGCACATAAATCTACAAGCTCTTCACCATTTCCATTTACAACACTGAACACCCCATGTATACCAGTTATACCCTCAACTGCCACATTACTCACCTTTGCATTTAAATCACCCATCACTATAGCCCGGTCTCGTTCATCAAAACCACTAACACACTCATTCAGCTGCTCCCAAAACACTTGCCTCATGATCTTCTCATGCCCAGGTGCATATGCACCAATAATCACCCATCTCTCTCCATCAACTTTCAGTTTTACCCATATTAATCGAGAATTTACTTTCTTACATTCTATCACATACTCCCACAACTCCTGTTTCAGGAGTACTGCTACTCCTTCCCTTGCTCTTGTCCTCTCACTAACCCCTGACTTTACTCCCAAGACATTCCCAAACCACTCTTCCCCTTTACCCTTGAGCTTCGTTTCACTCAGAGCCAAAACATCCAGGTTCCTTTCCTCAAACATACTACCTATCTCTCCTTTTTTCACATCTTGGTTACATCCACACACATTTAGACACCCCAGTCTGAGCCTTCGAGGAGGATGAGCGCTTCCCGCGTGACTCCTTCTTCTGTTTCCCATTTTAGAAGTTAAAAAGATACACGGAGGGTAGGATTTCTGGCCGCTCCCGTCCCCTCTAGTCGCCTTCTATATATATATATATATATATATATATATATATATATATATATATATATATATAAAAAAAAAAATATATATATATATATATATATATATATTTTGTCGCTGTCTCCTGCGTTTGCGAGGTAGCGCAAGGAAACAGACGAAAGAAATGGCCCAACCCACCCCCATACACATGTATATACATACGTCCACACACTCAAATATACATACCTACACAGCTTTCCATGGTTTACCCCAGACTCTTCACATGCCCTGATTCAACCCACTGACAGCACATCAACCCCGGTATACCACATCGATCCAATTCACTCTATTCCTTGCCCTCCTTTCACCCTACTGCATGTTCAGGCCCCGATCACACAAAATCTTTTTCACTCCATCTTTCCACCTCCAATTTGGTCTCCCACTTCTCCTCTTTCCCTCCACCTCCGACACATATATCCTCTTTGTCAATCTTTCCTCACTCATTCTCTCCCTGTGCCCAAACCATTTCAAAACACCCTCTTCTGCTCTCTCAACCAGGCTCTTTTTATTTCCACACCTCTCTTACCCTTACATTACTTACTCGATCAAACCACCTCACACCACACATTGTCCTCAAACATCTCATTTCCAACACATCCATCCTCCTGCGCACAACTCTATCCATAGCCCATGCCTCGCAACCATACAACATTGTTGGAACCACTATTCCTTCAAACATAACCATTTTTGCTTTCCGAGATAATGTTCTCGACTTCCACACATTCTTCAAGGCTCCCAGGATTTTCGCCCCCTACTCCACCCTATGATTCACTTCCGCTTCCATGGTTCCATTCGCTGCCAGATCCACTCCCAGATATCTAAAACACTTTACTTCCTCCAGTTTTTTCCACTCAAACTTTTTTTTTTTTATTATACTTTGTCGCTGTCTCCCGCGTTTGCGAGGTAGCGCAAGGAAACAGATGAAAGAAATGGCCCAACCTCCCCATACACATGTATATACATACGTCCACACACGCAAATATACATACCTACACAGCTTTCCATGGTTTACCCCAGACGCTTCACATGCCTTGATTCAATCCACTGACAGCACGTCAACCCCGGTATACCACTTCACTCTATTCCTTGCCCTCCTTTCACCCTCCTGCATGTTCAGGCCCCGATCACATAAAATCTTTTTCACTCCATCTTTCCACCTCCAATTTGGTCTCCCTCTTCTCCTCGTTCCCTCCACCTCCGACACATATATCCTCTTGGTCAATCTTTCCTCACTCATTCTCTCCATGTGCCCAAACCACTTCAAAACACCCTCTTCTGCTCTCTCAACCACGCTCTTTTTATTTCCACACATCTCTCTTACCCTTACGTTACTCACTCGATCAAACCACCTCACACCACACATTGTCCTCAAACATCTCATTTCCAGCACATCCATCCTCCTGCGCACAACTCTATCCATAGCCCACGCCTCGCAACCATACAACATTGTTGGAACCACTATTCCTTCAAACATACCCATTTTTGCTTTCCGAGATAATGTTCTCGACTTCCACACATTCTTCAAGGCCCCCAGAATTTTCGCTCCCTCCCCCACCCTATGATTCACTTCCGCTTCCATGGTTCCATCCACTGCCAGATCCACTCCCAGATATCTAAAACACTTCACTTCCTCCAGTTTTTCTCCATTCAAACTCGCCTCCCAATTGACTTGACCCTCAATCCTACTGTACCTAATAACCTTGCTCTTATTCACATATATATATATATATATATATATATATATATATATATATATATATATATATATATATCTTTTTTTTTTTCACTGACATTTCCCGCATTAGCAAGGTAGTGTCAAGAACAGAGGACTGAGCCTTTGAGGGAATATCCTCACTTGGCCCCCTTCTTTGTTCCTCTTTTGGAAAATTAAAAAAAAAAATGAGAGGGAAGGATTTCCAGGCCCCTGCTCCCTCCCCTTTTAGTCACCTTCTATGACACGCAGGGAAAACGTGGGAAGCATTCTTTCTCCCATACGTTCACACCCAGTCTCTAGCTGTCATGTGTAATGCACCAAAACCACAGCACCCTATCCACATTCAGGACCCACAGGCCTTTCTATAGTTTACCCATTTCACATGCCCTGGTTCAGTTCACTGATAGCACGTCGACCCTGGTATATATATATATATATATATATATATATATATATATATATATATATATATATTTATTTATTTTGCTTTGTTGCTGTTTCCCGCGTTTGCGAGGTAGCGCAAGAAAACAGACGAAAGAAATCCCCAACCCACCCCCATACACATGTATAGACATACACGTCCACACACGCAAAAATACATACCTATACATATCAATGTACACATATATATACACACACAGACACATACATATATACCCATGCACACAATTCACACTGTCTGCCTTTATTCATTCCCATCGCCACCTCGCCACACATGGAATACCATCCCCCCCCCCTCATGTGTGCGAGGTAGTGCTAGGAAAAGACAACAAAGGCCCCATTCGTATATATATATATATATATATATATATATATATATATATATATAGTGTGTGGACGTGTGTATGTACATGTGTATGGGGGGGGGGGGGTTGGGCCATTTCTTTCGTCTGTTTCCTTGCGCTACCTCGCAAACGCGGGAGACAGCGACAAAGTATAAAAAAAAAAAAAAAAAAAAAAAAATATATATATATATATATATATATATATATATATATATATATATATATCTTTCTTTCAAACTATTCGCCATTTCCCGCATTAGCGAGGTAGCGTTAAGAACAGAGGACTGGGCCTTTGAGGGAATACCCTCACCTGGCGCAATTCTCTGTTCCCTCTTTTGGAAAATTAAAAAAAAAACGAGAGGGGAGGATTTCCAGCCCCCCGCTCCCTCCCCTTTTAGTCGCCTTCTACGACACGCAGGGAATACGTGGGAAGTATTCTTTCTCCCCTATCCCCAGGGAAAATATATATATATATATATATATATATATATATATATATATTTTTTTTTTTTGCCGCTGTCTCCCGTGTTTGCGAGGTAGCGCAAGGAAACAGATGAAAGAAATGGCCCAACCCACCCCCATAGCCATGTATATACATACGTCCACACACTCAAATATACATACCTACACAGCTTTCCATGGTTTACCCCAGACGCTTCACATGCCCTGATTCAATCCACTGACAGCACGTCAACCCCGGTATACCACATCGATCCAATTCACTTTATTCCTTTCCCTCCTTTCACCCTCCTGCATGTTCAGGCCCCGATCACACAAATTCTTTTTCACTCCATCTTTCCACCTCCAATTTGGTCTCCCACTTCTCCTCGTTCCCTCCACCTCCGACACATATATCCTCTTGGTCAATCTTTCCTCACTCATTCTCTCCATGTGCCCAAACCATTTCAAAACACCCTCTTCTGCTCTCTCAACCACGCTGTTTTTATTTCCACACATCTCTCTTACCCTTACGTTACTTACTCGGTCAAACCACCTCACACCACACATTGTCCTCAAACATCTCATTTCCAGCACATCCGTCCTCCAGCGCACAACTCTATCCATAGCCCACACTTCGCCTGAACATGCAGGAGGGTGAAAGGAGGGCAAGGAATAGAGTGAATTGGATCGATGTGGTATACTGGGGTTGACGTGCTGTCAGTGGATTGAATCAGGGCATGTGAAGCGTCTGGGGTAAACCATGGAAAGCTGTGTAGGTATGTATATTTGCGTGTGTGGACGTATGTATATACATGTGTATGGGGGTGGGTTGGGCCATTTCTTTCGTCTGTTTCCTTGCGCTACCTCGCAAACGCGGGAGACAGCGGCAAAAAAAAAAAAAAAATATTTGTTATTCTAGATAGCTCAAAATGTGGTGGTGTCTGTTGCTATAGTTATGGAAGAAGAATCTTACATAGGAAAATTACTTGGAGAATCTTCTGTATTTACTGCAGTATATGTAGTATTCGGGCTGCATGTAAATTAACTGATCAATTTCCCAAAAGGAAATTGAGTCTGATTTCCAGAGTTCACTTCAAGGTATATCACACTGTGCTCCAGTACATCCCACAATTCAAAAAGTCCAAGATTGTATTGCTAGCATTTACTCAATGCAGAGTATAAGAATGCAAAATTCTGCTGTTGGACATACCAGTATCAGTGGTAATGAAACAGTATGTGCTGAGGCTAAAGCAGCCATGTATTGCAATCTAAATGGCCGGTTAGATGGGTTTTGGAAACCCAAAAGAATAACAAATTATGGAAGATAAAGACCTTCCTAATTCAACCGGAACTGCCATTTTGAGAAGGTTTTTTGTAGTCTGAGGACTGGTCATACTGTGTTGATCTGTGGTTACTTAATTAAAAGCAGACCTCCTTCAGTATATGACACTTGCAACAGCAGTATTACCACGAAACATGTATTAATGGAATGTCAAGAATATAGAAGTCTCGATTTAAATGAATTATACAATAACAAAGATATAGATAGAAAATATATCAGAGAAACTTTAGACAATTATGTTGATATAAATAGATCCCACTTGTAAATGAAGCTAAGATACTTAATTCTTTATATACCATTTAAGTTTTCAGATACCTTTTAATGCTGAAAAGTCCTGAATAACCAATAAATTCTTGCATTTTACAGTTTACTCATAATTAGTCAATCAATGATCAAAGCTACATTAGTGATAACTTGTTTCCAAAGAACCTAGACTGTGTATGTAAATTTTGTATATTTATGTACATAGAAGAGAAATGCTTTGTTTCTACAGAGGTCTAAAGTTAAGAATCTGGCAAGCTTGGGACCAAATCCCTACCGGATTACATATGTCTCTACATGAATTACCACTGACTTGCAGGTGTATGATTTTCTGAGCATAGAAACTTTTAAATCATGTTTTATGGTGTTAGTTTCACATTCAGACATAAAAGAAGTATTGCATATGTTATATACATTCTTAGAATAGTACCTTACAGGTAAATGCTGTACAGATGACTAGGTTGCTCAGGACCTGTGCTGGAGGCACAAAAAATGGAGAGAAAAGAAGGCGTGATTGATAATAAGAATTCATGAAATATCTTAAATTGTCAATATTTGTATTCACTCAGTCTTATATCTTGGGGCAGTGCAAACTTCCCTTTTATTTATTCAGATTTGTCATTGGGTGTAATCAGAATGCTTGAAAACACTTTATGTCAGAAGAAAACGGTGAAATAAATTTTATTTATTTATTTTGCTTTGTCGCTGTCTCCCGTGTTAGCGAGGTGGCACAGGGAAACAGACGAGAGTGGCCCAACCCACCCACGTACACGTGTGTATGCGTGCACATCCGCACACACATATACATGCCTATACATCTCAACGTATAATATATATACAGGGACATGTACATGTGTACACATGTACATAGTTCATGCTGTCTGCCTTTATTCATTCCCGTTGCCACCCTGCCGTGCATAAATAACAACCCCCTCCCGCTCATGTGTGTGAGGTGGCGCTGGGAAAAGACAACAAGGGCCACATTCGTTCACACTCTGTCTCTGGCTGTCATGTTATAGTGCACCGAAACCACAGCTCCCTTTCCACATCCAGGTCCCGCAGAGCTTTCTGTGGTTTGCCCCAGGTGCTTCACGTGCCCTGGTTCAATCCATGGACGGCGCATCGGCCCCATTATGCCACATCGTTCCAATTCACTCTATTTCTTGCATGCCTTTCGCCCTCCTGCATGTTCGGGCCCCGATCGCTTGGAATCTTTTTCACTCCATCTTTCCACCTCCAATTTGGTCTCCCACTTCTCCTCGTTCCCTCCACCTCTGACACATGTGTCCTCTTGGTCAATCTTTCCTCACATGTTCTTTCCATGTGACCAAACCATTTCAGAACGCTCTGCTTTCTCAACCACACTCTTTTTATTGCCGCACATCTTCTCTTACCCTATTTTACTTACTCGTTTATTATTATTATTATTACTATATGAAATAAATGGTGGAATCCAAAAATCTCGGCCACAAAATATTCATTCATGTTGAGTCCTGCTAATTTTGGGGACTGGGAAATTAATCGGAAATTTTAGATTTTGGAAAGTGGTTGTCAAACATTAACATCTAATTTTAAGAAAAAAGTTTGTGACAGGATACTGTATTGATGTTGCATTTTTATTTAATATGAAAGTCTGTATTCCATATTTTATTTATTTTTTATTTTTTTTTAGAGCTTTGTCGCTGGTCTCCCGCGTTTGTGAGGTTAGCGCAAGGAAAAGGACGAAAGGAAAGGGCCCAACCCACCCCCCATTTACACATTGTATATACATACGTCCACACACGCGCAAATATTATACTTACCTAACAGCTTTCCATGGTTTACCCCAGACCTTCACATGCC